>NC_135443.1:22264896-22519896 GCF_051991255.1 Vanacampus margaritifer | reverse complement strand
AAATGTAAACATTTTAAGTAATCGTGACGGAATAAGATGATCTCAATGCGCAAAAACAACCAAAATGGTGTCCTTAATTCACTGTTTAAGAATCCAACAACTCTTTTCATGATTGTCCTATGCGAGCGAGAACATAAATAAGATATTTAACGACAAAAACATGCTAACTACTTAATGTTACAGCAGCTCAGATGACCGACCTGACCAGCAGGGGGAGTGCTAATCCGCTTTATAAACTATTATTCATTTTTCCTATTGGTAATACTGAATACAACGATGAGCAAAGCTAATCAACACTTAGCGTCTCTGACAAGTCGGTGATAACTCACTTGGTCGTTTTATCTGAAATCAGCACAAATCCTGACAATTTGTATGTTGAAAGCATCCTTTCTGATTCCGGGCAAAAAAATCAGCTGTGCACTAAAAGAGAGGACCGAGGCTAGGGCATGTGAATTCACGAATATGCACCAGCAATGTTATGAGCTGATTTCCACTTGAGAATGATTAGCATCAGACTTTTATCCAACATAAGGTCTACACCGAGAATCTCCGATGAGTAAGTCACTTTATCGGAACTCAATTTGGAAAATGTTCAATTGATCCTTCAAATTCAGAAATACCTACAGTACACACCAGCATATATATATTTTTTTTTAACTAGTGTGGACTGTGGTGTGAGCACCGACGACCAGTGTGCCGGTATAGATTTATAGATATATACTAGCGCAGCTTTTTCTTCATGTCAGAAACGTGGAAAATTTGTTGGGCTCCCCCACCCCTTTACATTGTTTACAGGGTTACGTACAATATATGAAGTCAGCAATTTGAACAATGAAAATTAATTCCACATTTTCTGAAATTAAAAACTTGTCTTCATATAAACAAATGCGCACACACACACACACACACACACACACACACACACAAATTTGGTTTTCGTTCTCATAAAAATTGCCATTACAAATCAGTACAACACAAACATTCTGTCCTGGAAAACAACGCTAATGTTTTGACTTCCTAATTATTCCATATTTTGACATCGTGAACATTCGCAAACATTTTACACCGGCAGGCTATCAAAGTTGACGTCTACAAGTAACCAACTATATGGCTGACGCATTGTGGGCTATAACCCCACATAAAACACCGGAAAGACTAGCAGTGCAAACTAAGCCTCAGTACCTAGTACCTCAGACCCTAGTAGACCCCAGAGGTGGGTAGAATAGCCAAAAATTGTACTCAAGTAAGAGTAGCGTTAATTCAAAATTATATTACTCAAGTTAAGTCATAAAAAAATCACTCAAGTACAAGTAAAAAAGTATTCGCTGAAAAGAATACTCAAGTAGTAAGAGTAACTGCTTGAACATGAAGTGGTTTTTTTTTTCCAAATCGTAAAAAAAAAAAACGCCTCTTCTCCTCTTTGCTCCGTCTCTCCTGACTTGTGTTCTAACTTCTGCCATGGTGCTAAAGCAGGCGCAGTGTCATCTTTTTTTTCTTTTTTGCTCGTTTCAGAGCCACTTACAAATTAATTGTTTGATTAATGCTATTATACAAAGATGGCGCTCCCTCCAAAAGCGAACGGTGACGGGCGAGGGAGGGGTTTCAACGGCTCTCAAATTGAAGAGCCGTTCAAAAGACTCGATTTGTTCGTGAACGTCACATCACTAGTGTCCGCAGAGTAAGAGTAGCGCTTCTTTTTCACATATTTACTCAAGTAAAAGTAAAAAGTATTGTGTGGTAAAACTACTCTTAGAAGTACATTTTTTCCAAAAAGTTACTCAAGTAAAAGTAGCAGAGTAAATGCAACTCGTTACTACCCACCTCTGCTAGACCCTTATCTTTCTTTCTACTAGTAAGCTGAATTGTCTAATTGATGAGGCAAAATAGCGTACTAGTAAATGGACCTCAAGACAATTGTAAGGATATAGAATAAATTGCTAAAACGGCTTGATAGAAAGCTGTCCTTACTAGTGGCATTATAAAATTCTACTAGCTAACATCTAACACTTGACTATTGGTACTATTAGTGCGCATGTCAATACTGCACTAGTAACATGTAATTTTACTAGATAAAGTTGTCCTACCAGTGTGCAGAAGTGTCATACATTTCATTAGCATGGTAGCAGTTGCCTATGCCGTATTTGGACTTTTTCGGGAAAACAAGAAAATGATTACCAACAAACGGCTTGGACATTGTGACAGTGAGGTCAAGAATGAGCATGGCAATTATGTTATTAGGTAAATGACACCGATAAATGTGTTTCTTAAAAAAAAATTATGTTTCCCGCACACTTTAAAATATATCTAAGGCAACTGTGTTATTAGGCAAATTTTTTACACACCTGTCAAGGTCTGTATGAACGGATACGGAATGGGAATACTTCAGATTTTCCAGCTTCCGAGGTGTCAGCGACAGAATGGCTGGCGGCTGTGAGAAGGGAACAGCGGAAAAGCCGGGACTCGTGTGTGTAAAGTTTAACACCAGACATTCAATTTGCAGGATGCTGCGTCTGTCTCAGTTTAAAAAGCACAAGTCGCTAAATCATTTAGTCTCTCAAACTTGTCAAAAATTCATTGAAATGGAATTTCTGTGTGAAAGGATAAAAAATGAATCAAGGATTTTCCAGCTTTTGACAGCATCTACCACTTCTTCTAATGTAATTATCTGTTTGTGGTGTGAAATTATATACACTGTTGTGTTGATTGGCTGGACTCCATATGAAAGGCACGGAACAAGAAACTATTAATTCCATCTCTAATACACAGATTTTCACTTACTTTGTCACATAAATTCCTATATAATACAGCATTTTGGATGCCCCCCGGTGGAGAGCTGACACAGTGTTATAGCGTTATAAATAGTTATAGTGGTATAAATATGTGCGCCAAAGAAATAGACATACTTTTGGTTCAAGCTCTTTGTACAGCAAACCGAGAAGATTAATTAAAAAAAAAAATGCTACCACTTTACAATTAGGGGACCCTCAAATAGGTTTTTCTCTAATAATGACTAAGGACGCAATAGGTTGTCATGTGGGTTAAGATTTAGACATAATTGATAACCCTGAACATTGTTCAGAAGCTTAAACTTGTGATTGTGGCAAGAGGGTACAGGTAACCTTGCAACTGTTCATTAAAATCAGACTTTACCATTTGCAGTAGTACCTATACTGTAAAATGGCTGCCGGAAAAAAATATTCTGACGCTCCCAAATGGAGCAAACCTTTCCAGGCTGATGTTCTGAGCGAGCATGATGGCAAGCTGCCAACTTTTAAAAGTCATCACTCCCTTCTGCTCAAAATGATGGTCTGAACTTTCGGGAAGGTGTGGCGTGAAGTGGGGGTTGGGCCCTCTCTACTGACAGTTGAGGTCTGGCTGGTTGAGCCAGAACCAGATCTGGATCATCTCCTGCGGCGTGCGCGGGTGGACCAGCATCAGGCTCTTGTAGGCGCATGGGTTGGCGCGATACTTCTCCTCGATGTTGAAGGTTCTGAACCCTTTGTGCTTCTCGGGGACCAGTCCCGCCTTCATTAGGCACATACCCGTGTAGACATCGTCGATGGGGTAAAGCGCCACCCGGCGGGAAGTGGCGTGCAGGCGAGCGGCGACGCTGGCAGAGTACAGGTAGCCACCACCGCCGGCGTAAGGTGGATATGAGCCGATGTACATGCTCTCCGGGATGAAGTACTTAACCTTCTTGTCCCGGTGCGGCCCCGCATTGGTAATGACGTCACCCACGAAGAGGTCGGCGGATTTGGATGCAGACAGCCCCCCTAAGAAGTTCAGGATGGCGTAAGTGTTGACAAAGACGTCATCATCGCCCTTGAAAATGAAGCTGGCACCAGGGCACCGTGTCTGGATCCAATCTAAGAAGAGGACCTCCTTGATAGTCAGGTTGAAGAAGGAGTCCCGGTAGTCCCACTGGATGATGTCCCTATGTCGGTCGCTCTCGTAGCTCACCATGGGCGAGAGGTCTGGGTGGTGGTCCCCCACCGTGGTCTGGCCCAGGAGGAAGACCGTCACCACGGTCCGGTTGGCGACCATGCCTGCCCTGCCCCACGACTGACGTATGGCCTGGCGCCTGTCGAAATGTGGCGCCAAAGACTTGACGGCTAGCAGCAAGAAGGGCGGCTCCCGGCAGATGTCCGGCTGGTCTACCAGGACTGGGTAATAGCGGCAGTGCATGTAGAGCAGGAAGTCCTTGAATCGCACAGGTAGAGAGTTGTAGTTTTTTACCTGAGTGGTCACCCTGGCGTCTGGCTGACAGACGTCAAAAGACACATGGGTTTCGTTGAGCCAATCGGGCAAGTCAGCGGCGCTGTGATTGGCAAGGATAGGGTTGTTGTGGAAGTCCAAAACCTGCTGCTGGCGGTTCCAGTAGCCTGAGCTGGGCATCATCTTGTTCCAGAAGGGCTTGGAGGGGACCAGCACATTGTCCTGGAAGCCCTTGTCCCGCCCGCCGTGGCAAGAGATCAGGATGAAGATGAAGACGTTGACCATCATCACAGTCAACAGAACTTTCAGTCTCATCCGCAGCAGCGCCATGACGCCGTTGCGCACCTGAACACACAAATGTTCACATGTTCACATTAGGGAAAACACCTTAAAATCGTTTCCTTTGTCTTTTCAGGCATGGCTTACTGAGACTTTTTTTTTGGCACATATAGCAAATTTCATGTTTCTAAAGGGAATCCAATTTCCAATATTTTTTCCAAAATATTCCAGACAGTTAACAGTTTTGTCTGAAGGAGCGCTGATAATTGCCAAAATTATCTTAACCCCTGGGCGTTATTATAGTTTGATTAAATTTTTGTAATTTTTGCCAAAATCAGGCATTTCCTTTGAAGTGTGATAACTTAGTCATTTATGAATATTTTTTTCACTTTCAACCGCTCAAAATGTTCACTGGCATCAGACCTATCTATACATATCTAGTTTTAAAAAAAATGTTTTTTTTAACTCTTTCACTGTCAGACGTTTTCAGAAACGGGTTGTCCCCAGTGCCAGCCGATTTAAGCATTTTGACTGATCTTTCAAGGTCCACAGAAAATGTTGTGTTTGGACTATGGAAACACACATAATACCAAATGAAAGATTGGACTCATCTTTCATCAGAAAAAAAGTTTGTTTCTACCTTATTCCGTTCTTCAGTAATCAACAATAGAAAATGGTTACTTTCACCGAAATTCTGTTTTGAAACAAAAAGCGGAGAAAAAGAGCTTTTTGGGAAACAATGTTATTTCATGCACTCTTGTGAATTCTACACTTATTTTTGTCCATGAATGATGCCACAAACACCTAAATAGTGCTTTACTTCTATAAAACAGTACCACCAACAATGAAAAAGTATTTTTTTTATAGCAAAAGAACAGTTTATTTACATAGAAAACAGTAACAATTTGACAAACTATTGACAAAGGTGTACAACTGTGCATGTGTGATTATTTACAATTGTGTGGATGTTTGAACTACATACATTTTACTTTTGTGTGGTAAACAATGTAACACTCGCCTGAGTGCAAGGGGACACTGCAAGATTTGCACCACAGGTTTGTCTCACTGCGAATGCCCTTTCGCATGCAGACCCGACACCTTCTTGCTGGCTTTTTTTTCCGGGGAGTAGCAGGAATGTGTTGCAGCATGTGTTTGGCCATGTTGCCATCAAGTCGGCTTTCAGGATCAAAATACGGTGACCTGGTGTTTTGTCTGGCTTCCTCATGCTCTTCCATCCCAACTTCTTCCTGGTCTTGTGGCAACAGCCACCCTCTCACCACCTGCTGGATGAACTCCAAAAAAGGTTGACTCGTCCCAGGATTTTTTTTTTTGTACAATATGTATGCATTGAACATGCATATCTGGAAAAGATAGGCAACAAACTTTTTGTGCCACTTCAACGTTTTCCGTGTGAATGGGTGGTACGAGATGTTTTGATCATCTTGTCCACTCCATTCATCTTGGAATTGTAGTCCACAACACAAATGGGTTTTTGGAAAGGCCCTTTTTTTTTTTGTGCCTTCCGCCACACCTCCACTGTCCACATTTCATCTTCATGAAAAGTTGTCACCATCCTCAACAGACGTTTGTCCTGCCATGCCACAATCAAAACATTCGTGTTGTGCCTTACCAGTTCCCCCTCCCCCACCCCAAGGCCAGTGTTGGTTAGGCATGTTATCTCACTGGGTTCACCCCTGTTCGTCCTCAGCGTTCCACAAACATTGGTACGTGCTGCCAGGAGACGTTCACACAAAGCAATAGAATTATAAAAATTGTCCATAAATAGTGTGTACCCATTTCCTGGCAGACGATCCAGTAAGTTGAACACTGTATCAGAGGGAGAACAACTAATACCAACATAGGGTTGCATATTAAAACAATACCCGGTTTGGGAGTCACACAAAATGTACGATTTGATCCCATATTTGATTGGCTTTTGGGGGTTGTACACCTTGAAAGAAAGACGTCCCTGAAAACTCATCATTCCCTCATCAATACAGATATTCCTGCCCGGTTGAAACAGTTCCTTGAACTTGCTTACAACGTGATTGAACACAGGACAAATTTTAAATAGTTTGTCGTCTGAACTGTGTGTCTCGTTGTCGTTGAAGTGCAGGAAACTCCAGATGAGCTGGAAGCAGTTTCGAGGCATCGCGCGACTGAAAAATGATGTCGTCTCTATTTCGATACTGGGCTTGTTTATATACCCAGTAAGAAAGTGGAGTGCAAAAAAACGTCTTGAGTTCAGACACAGACACTGGCTTCCAAGCACGACTCCTGCAGTGTGGCAGACTTTCAGCCCGTTTTTGCATAGACTGACATGCATGTAAGTTTGTTTGATCAGCAATGTGCTGCAGAAGTTCGTCTGTCATAAACAGCTGCAGGAAGTCAACTGGCCGGGTCGAATTCAGCTCTGCTGCGGCACCTCTCGGTCCTGGCTCCGCAGTAAAGGGGCCAGCCTGCTTCATGCCAGCCAGAATTTTTGGGATCTGCAAATATACATTTCAATATCATATAATATTCATTTTAGATCAGTGTGATGCAATATATATATATAAATATATATGCTTACCTTTTTTCTTAGATCCACTGGTCGAGTGGGACGTCGCTGTGAGCACGATCCACGATCTATGAATTGCACATTCACGTTACACGAGGTGCTAGCAGCGTGCTGGAAAAGTATCTCATAGCAAGTTTGTGCTTACCTTCGACGTCTTCTGCGGATAAAATACTGTCCGAATCACTTTCTCCGTGGTCAGCTTGTACCCACTCCTCCGAAGAATATCCATCGGACTCAGGATACTCTTCGTCGTTGTCCGATTCAACGGCCTCCTGCGGAGAAGTGCTCGGTCGTGCACGACGTTTTCCGGCGCTGGCACCACTAGCCTCCGAGGCCTTAAAACGTGGTCGAAGCTGCCGCCGCGTCAACGCTGCTACTTCGGCATCAACCTCGTTGTCACCATCATCATCACCTTCGTCCGATTTAACGTCCTCGCGTGCAGAAGTGCTCGGTCGTGCACGACGTTTTCCGGCGCTAGCACCGCTAGCCTCTGAGGCCTTAGGACGTGATCGAAGCTGCCGCCGCGTCAACGCTGCAGCTTCGGCGTCAACCTCCTTGTCACCATCATCATCACCGTCGTCATAAACGTGCACTTTAGCACTGGTTGATGCTTCTCCTTTTTCAAAAAACCGATCAAGCGTGAGCTGCTTCTTACCACCGGTCGCCATTTTTCCTTCCTCCTCAATTCTCATCTCCTCCTTGACGCTCTAGCCCCGCCTTGCCTTTTATACTACTGATACCCACCCGATCTGGTCAAAAGAGAGTCATCGCTGCCCTCTAGGGGCCAAAAATAGTCATTAGGCACAACAGACTTGCTGGAAACTTTCACCACAGATGCGGAAGGGTTCCCTCTACCCGTTTCAAAAAAAAAAAATTAAAAAAAATTGGATGACGTCTTTTAACGTCATTGGCGGCCCTCCGTAGGTTTTTACTCGTCTTTTAACGTCAGTGGCAGTGAAAGAGTTAATGAGCACAAACTCACACACACGCACACACACACACAGACCAAAAAAAAAAGAGAGAGAGAGAGCAATGATGATGACATGTTGAATCGGTAAGATTACCGAATAAACAATACTGAGCTCTCTCAAAAAAATAAATAAACGCAACAAGCTAGATGCTATGCTAACAGCTACGAACTACCCGCCCACCCAAACATTGCCTACAATACTAACGCACCCCCTCAAATGCCCCCCTTCGCTTTTGGTGTTGATGTTTTTTAGCACGCAGACAGTAGAAACAACGCAACAGGGACTTTTTTTTTCTTCTACAGAAAGTTCTCTGAATGGACGGAGTGGATATAAGAATTCAAGACTTGGGTAAATGAACATTTAGACCTGGGATGAAAATATGGGTATTTTTAAGACATTTAAGGCCTAAAATTTAAGTTTCTGAATTTTAGACTTTTTAAGACTTTTTTAGACCCTGCGGGAACCCTGGCTGACCAGGTATAGATCTTGAAACTGGCATAACATATGCCCGGCTTTGCTAAAACAAGCACAAGACGTGTCTTTTTCTTTACAGACCGGCTCCTCCTCTATGTGGGATAATTACCTTGCTGTTCCCAGTATACACACACACACACAAAAAAAACAAGATGACTCCTGGGAATGGAGAGAACAAGGAACTGGGAGGAGGGAGGTAGTCCGAAAACGACAGCCCAACAACATCTTGACAAGAGCAAATCTTCCCAACGCCTAATTAAACTCTAGCAGTGCCAAGGTAAACACACTTTAGCTGGCAGCGGCTGCATAGCTGTCTTACACTTACACGGGAGGTTACTCCACAGACTTCACCTTCCAGTTTAGTCGGATTGGTCGCTGACAAGCACATTTGGTTTACGATTTAAAAAAATCTATATTGTAATTTTACACTTCATATCTTGCACTGACATTTTGCCTCGTTTTTTCCAATTCACACACGTCCTCACCACGCACAAACGCACACTCACACACACGCAGAGCTACTGGTGGCTAACTGTAGGTAACTGCAGCTCCGAAACAAGCGCACTGTACCATACTTGGCGCATGCATGCTAAAAACAAATGGTAGCATGCATGCTAAAATACGGTAACAAGCATTCTACCATGTGTTTTAAAATGGCAACTCGAGTAAAATAGTGAGTTCAGTTGTACTTTATAAATCAACTATTTAACTCATGGTACTCACGTTATTCGTTGCCGTGCACTTTAACAGGCGTTCACAATCCATTCACACACCGCGGCGCGGCCGGTGCGGCCTCACAGTTTATTTTGGTGTATCGCTAATGGATTCTCCAGTGGTTGGATCCTCCCAGAATGATGGCAAGCCCCGACGTTTTCTTGCTTCCTCACCTTCTGAACCATTGATGCGGAATTATCTTGCGGCTGCTCTATTCCCATGTACAACCGCGTAACTGATAGAATGCAGTTTAAATTGTGCCTTTTAAGCATGTCTCGACTTCAAGCTGATGCCATTTACGGAGTTCCGCCGGAGTTCAGTCGTCTCCGCGGATAGCGCCCGGTCGCTACACATCGCCCAATGGGTGTGGTTTAAACGGGGTAAACAAAATGAACTACAGGAGACAGGAGGTCACACTGCAGTCTGGCGTTTCATTTGATCTCTTTTTATTCAGTTTTTCGTTCCATCTCCACATTCGAATACATACAGCGAAAAAAAAAAAAAGAAAAGAAAAAAGAAGATACATATATTTAATTTAATATATTTGTCTATTTTAGTGTGGGAGATTAGAATGTGTCAGAATTGTGTTTATAATGTAATTAATTTTAATTCTTTGATGAATTTTGTTTTTGGATACAAATAATAGATTTTTCCTATATCCAGTAAAGGTATCACTAATTTAAATTTTTCTGATACGGGTTTTGAATGCAACGCAAGCGGGGTTTAGGCAGTAGAGGCACACGGTGTTGAGAAAAGATAGTGCCCATGTTTTTGGACTTTGTGAAATAAAGTAAAATGTTCGAAAGACACTACGGTCGCCTTTTTTGTGTCACAGAGCTGCAACATATCATGGCAAGACCAGCGTGAGTAAAGACCTTTTTGATTAGCACCATTAGCGGCTAACATTAGCGCTCTTCGCTCTGCTGAAGAAAACCTCTCTCCAACAACGAACCTGGATATTCTGGCAAACGGATCAGCTTGTGAGAACCAAAGATGGAGCCAGAAGTGTTAAGGGACCAGGTTACCACCATGCTGCGCAGGCTAAGCTGGGATGAACTGACAGAGGCGTGTAACTTTCTGAAATGCTTCAATGTCGGCCATAGCGAGGATGAGCAGGCTGTCAAGGACAATAGTCAACGAGAGTTAATTAAACTGATTGAAGACAAATTGGATTAACTTGCACAAAGTTACAAGTCAGAAGAGTAGTCCCGTTGATTCATGAACTTTTAACATTTATTGAAGAAACTGCGTCCAAAAGCGATAATCGCGAGTGGCGCACTTCTTCCCGCCCCACGGAGATGACATACAATTACGATGAGCTGCGGGGAGAAGAAAAACTCAAAATGGTGGCAAGAAAAACTCAAAATGGTGGACGCTTTACCTGTCTTGACCCAAAGCACACAGCCAGCTGAGGTGACTATCCGCAGGGAGTTTCGGATCTGTGGCCAAATAGGCGAGGGGGGGCAGTGCGACAGGCTGTCGTATACCAACCTACTCCACCAGATGGAACTTGGACTCCGGAAAGGCCACAGTGAATCAGAGGTGATCGAAGCAGTGATAAGAGCCATCTGCCCAGGACTCAAACTGCGGGACATGCTTGAAATAAAGACTGATGTGACACTTTCTCAGTTAAAAACAATACTGAAAGGCCATTACAGAGAAGAGGACACATCTGAGTTGTATCAAAAACTGATAAACATAACCCAGGAACCAAAAGACCCTAACCCTAACTCTAACCTAACCCCAGGACTTCCTGTTTTGGGGCATCAAGCTCAATGAACGGCTTTTGTATGCATCAGAGAACCAGCTAAACACTACAAAGCAGATCTGGTCAAGAGGAAGTTTTTGAGGTCACTGGGCACAGGACTACTAAATGACAACATTAAATTCCAGATCCAGCCGCTTCTGGACAATTTTGATGTGACAGACGAAATGCTGATTGGGAGACTAAATGAAGCAGCTAACTTTGAAGCGGAGCGGCTGAATAAGGTGAAGAGGAACAGCAACAAGGCGACCAGAATTAATGAGCTGCAGACTGCAGTTGAGCCACATGGTGGAACGCAGACGACGTCAGCCCAAAGTACAGCTGTAGCCAAGGAGAAACTCAAGATGGCTCCAGCTCCGCCTGAAGTACATGCCATTGTAGCAGAACTAAAAGCTGAAGTTGCAGAAATTAAACAGATGGTGCTTGCATCCTTGAACGTCAGCGAGTTCCAGCCCACCTGGAAACCGCCAAAATGACAGCGCCTGCAGGGGGAGTGGATGCAGGACCTGCCAGGACAATGGCGAGGGAGACAACTACACCCAATGCTTCAAGTGTGGCCAGTTGGGTCACATCTCCAGAGGATGCCGAGCTTCACGTCTGCCGCAGGAAAAACGTGAGAGGGCCACTGCCACGGGACCATTAGTGACCCAGCCACCTAATCAGGAGTCCCGCTATTGCCATTACTGTCGACGAGAGGAACAACGTGATGCACTGCTCCAGACTTGTGCAGGCTGCTCACCGGCCACTTACTGTTCCAAAGCCTGTCAGACACAACACTGGCCGGAACACAAGCACACCTGTCAAGCGGTAAGACTGGTTGAACACTATCTGGGTGAGAAGGAGGAAAAACGGTGGTCAACACACATGGGTAATCTTGATGTTTTATCGAACAAGCAAAGGAGAAAACGGGTTAAACTAATTGGTAGACGTAGAATGGTCAGGTGCACTTTTGATAATGTACCAATTACAGCGCTGTGGGATACAGGTGCCGAAGCAACAGTGATAAATGACATGTGGAGAAAAACGCACTTGCCTCATACCACAATTTGAGGGATAGATGAACTCTTGGGATCAGAACCTCTAAATGGGCTGGCCGCCAACCAGACAAAAATACAATTTATTGGGTGGGTTCCTGTCGAGTTCAAACTAATGGGTGCAGAAGTTTCAAACCCTAGTCTGTTAGTGCCGGTACTCGTTTCTAGTGACCACAATGTAGCTCATGACCTGATCATAGGATTTAATGTGATAGAGGAAGTGATTAAAGAGCAACTAAAATAAGGTTCAACCAAGAGTGACTGTAAAGCTAATATTGTGCGTAGTGCTTTTAACTTAGACATGGGCTGCGCTGAGACCTTCATTCATTTGTTACATACAAACCAAACAGTCAATGAAGAAATTCATGTAAAGACACGAAGGGGTAAAGTTGTCTTAGGTCCAAATGAAGCCACCACCATTCGCTGTCGCACACATATACAGGTGGATAAGGACACTGCTATGTTGTTTTGCCCAAATTTGAACCAGAGTTTGCCGGGGTGCTTGTATATACAAGAAGTAAGTACTGTTTAAGGCGAAAAGAGGCAACTCAACCACAGTCCCAGTGCCTGTCATTAACACTACTAGTCATAACATCACTCTGGATCCTCGTGTTGTTTTGGGAGATATTGAAGGGGTCAAAGCAATATATCCAGCAGTGGTACAGCCTGCGCCCCTACCAAAAATTGATGAGGATGAGGCTGACTTTGAAACATCATCGACTCCCCCTAGTGAAACGAGCGAGACATGGGACGCCACAGTGCTGTTAGAACATTTAAATAATGAGCAGTAATGTGTAGTGAGGGAAATGCTCAGAGAGGAGTGTAAAGCATTCGCCTGGCATGAAAACGACGTAGGCAACATTCCAACCCTTCGCACGCACATTTCTCTTCACGATCATACACCAGTCCAAAAAACTTAGTTTTAAATTAGTGTGCCCAAACCACTACATCAGAAAGTAAAAGCATACCTTGCAGGACTTAATCAACAGGGGACGGGTCACAAAAATCAAAAGTCACCATATTCTTCACAAATAGTGTGTTTAAGAAAGAAATGAGGGGAGCTCAGGCTCTGTGTAAACTATCGGAACTTAATCGTAAGTCCGTGCCAGACAGACACCCTATTCCCAGGATACAAGACATGCTAGATAGCCTTACGGGTAGTTCATGGTTTACAGTGCTGGATCAGGGGAAGACCTGTCACCAAGGGCTTCTGGACGAGGAAAGTCAGCCACTCACAGCGTTCATTACTCCCTGGGGTTTATACTAGTGGGTACGCATCCCATTTGGCCTTAGTTCTGCCCCAGCCAAATTTCAGAGAGGCATGGAGGAGTGTCTGTGGGGTTTACGGGATGACATTTGTCTGCCATATCTTGATGACAACTTGGTGCACAGTAAGTCATTTCAGTTGTCTCAGTTGTTGTTGAACACGTGAGAGCGGTTTTACAAAGGTACCAGAAGCATGGTGTCAAACTTACTCCTTAAAAATGTGAACTTTTCAAGCCTTAAGTCAGATTTTTGGGCAGGATTGTGTCAAAAGATGGTCATGGTATGGATCCAGCAGAGGTTGCTCCTGTGCTGTCACTGAAAGATAGACACCCCTGCACTGTGGTGTTTTTTATCGTACTACAGGTCATGTATACAAGACTTTTTACGCATTGCTAAACCTTTATATGAGGTGATAGCCGCCTCGCCAACACCTTCCAATGTACCCCAAGATTTAAGGAAGGAGAAAAAAAACAAGAAAAGAAAAGTAAAGGACAGTTACCATCATCTGCCTCGATTACATGGATAGACACTCACCATCAGATTTTGTGTTATCTAGTTGACAAACTGTCAAATCCTCCTATCCTAGGTTACCCAGACCTGAATCATCCATTTGTGTTACATACTGATGCTTCTCAAGCAGGATTTGGAGCTGTACTCTATCAGCGTAGCAATGGAAAATTGAGGGTAATAGTGTATGCATTGAGAACTTTAACACCACCAGAGAAAAATGACCACATGCATGCAGGTAAATTGAATTTTTTTGCGCTAAAGTGGGCTACCTGTGAGAGCTTTCGAGATTACTTGTTGCATGCCCCGTCTTGTGTGGTTTATACAGATAATAACCCACTCACTTATGTGTTAACAACAGCTAAATTGAATGCCTCTGGTCACCGATGGGTAGCTGAATTGGCAGATTTCAATTTTACCATAAAATATAGACCTGGCAAATGGATTATCTAGGATGTCCATTGACTTTGAGGAGTATACGAGCCACTGTACACAGTCTGTTAGTCAGGATGTGGTAACTGCCACACAGCAAGGTGTCTTGTTGCAGGAGTCAGAACAAACTCCCATGTTTAGCGCTGTTTCCTTAAATGCGCTCCAGCACGAAACAGTAGTTAAGGGACTGTTAGACACTATTAAGCCATTTCCCAGAGAGGAGATTTGCGTAGCTCAGCAGCAAGACCCTGTAATAGGTCAAACGTACAGTTATGTGAAAAGAAAAAGGAGACCTGCAGCACATGAGCTTACAACTTGAGAGCACGAAGGTCAAGGCATTGGCCAGAGAGTGGACTAAGCTCAAGATTAAGGAAGGTGGCACACTGTTTAGAGTGACTGAAAACAAAAAAAAACAATTGGTTCTCCCTTCAGTATTTCACCCCCTTGTCTTGAATGAACTAACTGCACAAACAAATGGGTCACTTAGGCTCAGAGAGAACTCTAAATTTGGTGAGAGACCGTTTTTATTGGCCAAAAATGCAAAGAGACATTGAACACTGTCCTGAATGTATGTGAGTGTCTAAAAAAAAAAAAAAAAAGCCAAACAGGCTAACACGTGCACCGATGCAGAGCATTGAAACCATTCACCCCTTTAAGTTAGTGTCAGTTGACTTCCTTCACCTGGAACAGTGTAAAGGTGGTTGTGAGTATATTTTGGTGGTTTTTACACGCTTTGCACAGGCATATGCAACTACTAACAAATCAGCAAAGACTGTGGCCGAAAAACTGTTCAATGACTTTTGCCTTAGATTTGGTTTCCCAGAAAGACTTCACCACGATTTAGGGAGAGAGTTTGAGAACAGGCTGTTACACCACTTGAAGGAATTGTCCGGTATAAAGGGGTCTCACACAACTCCATATCACCCTCAAGGGAATGGACAAACTGAAAGATTTAACAGGACTCTTCTCTCTATGTTGAGAACACTCACTGATGAACAAAAATTGGACTGGAAAAGGCACCTGCCCAAAGTAGTACACGCCTACAATTGCATTGCTAATGAATCCATGGGCTACTCTCCATTCTTTTTACTTTTTGGTAGGGTGCCAAGGCTTCCAATCGATCTCCTGTTTGGCATTGAGAAGGAAGATAGCCCAGGCTCCTACCAGGACTATGTTGACAAATGGAGACACAGGTTGGTTGAGGCTTACAACATCGCCTCCAGGAATGCGGCTAAGTCAGCTGATTGAGGTCAAATAGAGTACAATAAGAGAATCCATGGTCCACGCATTCAAGTAGGCAGCTGTGTACTTGTAAGAAATGTTGAAAAAGGAGGCCCTGGCATCTGCTCATATTGGGAAGATACTATCTTTGTCATAAAACGTCAAAATGGCGTGGACAGTCCGGTGTTTGAGTTGAAGCCCGAAAATGGCAGGACAAAGATTTTACACAGGAATTTGTTGTTGCCCTGTGACTTTCTTCCACTAACACCAGACGCACACAAGACTGTAACTGAGACCAAAAAAAAACTGGAAAAGACCCTTTGAAAACAAGAAAACTGATTTACAACAGATGCAGCAGGTGAGAAGTGAGGAGGATCTAGATGAGGATTTACCTGATGTTGTTCTAACATGGTTTGCCTCTAAGCCACATGGTTCACCCTCACTGGACCCCACTGCTGCAGAGTTTGTCCCACAGATTGATAGAAATGCCTCAGTGCAGAATGAGCCTCTCGAACCAGCAGATGATGAGCCAGTGGATGTAATCCCTTTTCCAACTGGTGAGTACACTGATGCAGGGGAGTTGGTCAATTGGTCAGATTCAGAAGATGCCATAGAAACGGAGAAGCAGAGTTCATATCCAAAAAGAGAGAGGAGGAGGCCACAAATTTTGACTTACAATACACTCGGTCAGCCAACTTTCACAGAGAGGACAGTAGCTACTAAGTCTGTAGATGTAAAGGGTTACTGGCGATCCTGGTGAAAAATGTTTGGATTGTTTGTGTTCTTTGCACCTCACTTTCATGTGGTACCTTTAGTGCCTTTTTGTGTATCGAATGTTATTGACAAATATGGCGAACTATGTAAGAAATGGGAAAATGTTTGAATATGACAATGGGAGAAAAAAAAGGGTTGTAACCTGTTTAACTGTCCATACTATGCTGTTCTGTATGCAAATTGTTAATTCAGAGGTACATTTTGTAATGTCTGGACTTTTTTTGTGTGGGGGAGAGTGTAGGAGATTAGAGTGTGTCAGAATTGTGTTTATAATGTAATTAATTTTAATTCTTTGATGGATTTTGTTTTTGGATGCAAATTGATTTTTCCTATATCCAGTGAAGGTATCACTAATCTACATTTTTCTGATGCGGGTTTTGAATGAAACGCAAGCGGGGTTTAGGCACAGGGTGTGGAGAAAAGACAGTGCCCGTGTTTTTGGACTTTGTGAAATAAAGTTAAATGTTCAAAAGGCACTACGGTCGCCTTTTTGTGTCACAGAGCTGAAACATTATTAACTCTTTGACTGCCATGGACGTTAAAAGACGTCAAGTAAAAACCTACGGAGGGCTGCCAATGATGTTAAAAGACGTCATCCAATTTTTTTTATTTATTTTTTTGAAACGGGTGGAGGAAAGCCTTGGCCAGCTGTGGTGAAAGTTTCAAGCAGATCTAGTTAGCCTAATGACTATTTTTGGCCCCTAGATGGCAGACCGGTTGCAAGCAGCTCACGCTCGAGCAGTTTTTTTCAAAGACGAAAAGCATCGACCAACGCTAAAGAGCACATTGATATCGATGATGATGAAGGTGACTCCGAGGTTGGAAGCATTGACGCGGCAGTAGAAGACGTGAGGCGGAGCTAGATGGCTGAGGAAGCGAACAATGGCGACCGGTTGCAAGCAGCTCACACTTGGGAATTTTTTTCAAAGACGAAAGGCATCGACCAACGCTAAAGAGCACATTGATGACGACGATGATCATCATCGATGATGATGATGGTGACTCCGAGGTTGACGCCGAAGTTGGAAGCGTTGACGCGGCGGCTATGACGACGTCATAAAGGTTCACCGGCTAGCGATGCTAACACCGGAAAACGCGGAGCACAACCGAGCACTTCTGCACAGGTGGACGTTCAATCGGACGACGAAGAGTACCCCGAGTCCAATTTTTGGGCACTAGATGGCAGCGATGACTCTCTTTGGACAAGATTGGGTAGGCGTCAGTAGAAGACGTGAGGCGGCGCTAGAGTGTTGAGGGGACAATGGCTGTGGAAGCGAAAATGGCGACCGGTTGCAAGCAGCTCACGCTTGAGCATTTTTTTCAAAGATGAAAAGCATCGACCAATGCTAAAGAGCACATTGATGACGACGATGATGATGATAGTGACTCCGAGGTTCTGGACTACGATGCCACCATGAATGGAGTGGATACGATGGATCAGAACATCTCTTACCACCCGGTATAGGAACAGAAGGACATGAGGAAGCCAGACGTAACACCACCGTAATGTCACCGTATCATGATCCTGAGAGTAGACTTGATGGCAACATGGCCAAACACACACTGCAGTATATACTTGATATTCCCTGGGGAAAAAAGCCAGCAAAAAAGTGTAGCGTCTGCAATCGCAGTGAAACTAATCTGTTGTGCAAATCCTGCTGCGTCCCCTTGCACGCAGGGGAGTGTTACAAAAAGAAAAACTGTATTTGAAACATCCTCACAATTGTAAATAGTACCACGGTTGCACACATTTGTAAATAGTTTGCCAAATTGTTTTGTCAAATTGTTACACTGTTGAATGTAAATAAACATATTTTGCTATCAAAAAACACTTTTTCATTGTTGGTGGTAGTGTTTTATAGAAGTAAAGCACTGTTTAGGTGTTTGTGGCATCATTCATGGAAAAAACTAGAGTGCATGAAATAATATCGTTTCACAAAAAGCTTGATTTCTCCGTATTTTGTTTCAAAACAGAGCATTTGGGTGAAACTAACCATTTTCTATTGTTGATTACTGAAAAACGGAATAAGGTAGAAGCAAACTTTTTCCTGATGAAAGATGAGAGTCCAATCTTTCATTTGGTCGTATGTGTGTTTCCATAGTCCAAACACAACATTTTCTGTGGACCTTGAAAGATCAGTCAAAATGCTTAAATCGGCTGGCACCCACGGCATCCCTTTTCTGAAAACGTCTGGCAGTCAAAGAGTTAATAAATTGTGTTTTTTTTAATATTATTTTTAACTATTTGCACATAAGCGATATAAATAACATAATAATAATAATAATATCATAAGAAGAGATTATGCAAGTCAGACAGACATAAAATAAACAATTTGTACAACATATACTGTATGTGAATGGCAGTGTGTGTATGTGAAGTTTATTAGGTTGGCATGATCTTAGATTTATAATTATTTAGTGAGTTTGATTTAACTGAGATTTGATATAAATTGCATAGCTAAGCTGGGCCCTGATACAGAATGGATAACTGACAGAGCTGCGCGAGACATGCTGGGAAATGTAGCCAGCCGATTAACATATCTTGTATTGAGGTTAGGAACATCACTGTTGCTGATTATTGATAGAAGACGAAGCTGTTTGAAGAGGGATTACTGAACAAACAACAAAATTACTCAAACTAGCAACCCTCCAAAACCTTTTTTGCAAGATATAAAAAGCCTATGAAGGTGGGAAGCATACCTACCTCCCCATATTATGATATTACAATATACAATTTATGGATACAATAAGATATAATAAAGAGTGGCGGATTTATTGTAAATAAACATTAAAAACATAATACAAACAAATTTAACACTTTTTATTACTTTATCAGCAATAAATCAAGGATTTATTATTTAGGCAGGACTTCATCTGTACTGGCCCGTATCCATGGACGAAAACCTGCTTCTAGTGCTCAGTCAGTGTAATTTTTCGAGTTTGCAATGCATCAAAAGCACTCGCCGAAAATGTAGGGCTGACAGAGACGCAAGTGCCCACCTCTGGTTGTACAAAGTATTAACTTCTGGAGTGCTAATAATTAACATGATTTGATCTAAATGAATTGTTTCTTAATGTAGTTGTTCATTCCCACTGAATAAATGCACATAAAGGATCTTTGTGTAGTTTGGCCCAAAGCGTAACTGCAGCATCGATGTCAAGCTATTTCATGGTGCGCGTGCGAGTACGTGCACGATCTTAAAGCGACAGCCACAGTTGACAAACGAAGACATGACTTCAAATGAGGTAAGAAAAACTCTGCCCCTGCCCAAGGAAACTGTGGAGTGTGCAAGGTCCGCACACTCTAAGAGGAAGATAAAAGCTGATAAGTGCTGATAGGTGCAGTCACAGTAAAACAGTCAGGGCTCTTCGTACTCATCTGGGCATTGGTGGAGCATGCATGATGTAGAAAAAGCTTTAATATTACCTTTTTAAACGGCACAATGCACCTTTTTAGGGTTTAATTTTCCTTTTTCTTTTTTTATTATTTTGGTCCTATATTATTTAGAAAATATTGAATTTATTATAACCTAAAGAACATACTGTATCTTAACCAGCGGTCTTAATAATTATGGAGACCCGTCTTTTAGCAGTTTTATTAAATAATTGGGATTTACTGTAAATATAAAAAAACGTTTTTTACAGGTATTTAAAAAAATGCATCTTTGTTGGACTTTCCCTTCTAAATCTTTTCAAGTGAAACTCGCTTTAGCGGCCTATGGATCTGCTCAACTTGCTTCACTTCCGCTATGACGTGTCCATGAATGTGTCAATAGTGCCGTGCAACGTCCCCCTCATGTTGCCTACTCGCCATCTTTTGATTAACAGAGAGTCACAACAGATCTGTACACTTCCCATTTTGTGGTTTTTCGCGCAAGCTGTGGAAAACAGAAGTGGCGGTAAAACCGTTGCTTTGGATTTCATGTTTGTAGACGGTCTGGAGGCGGATGGGGTGTTTTTCTTCATATTCCATTTTAATGGTTGTAGATCAGGGACGGGCAAACGATAGCCCACGGATCACATCTGGCCTGATCAAACTTTAATCCAGCCCAAGGACCACTTACATTATTGACAGTCCAGTAATGTTTTCCTAAAATTGGTTAATTAATATACATTTCTTAAAACACTGGGTACAAAAAAAGAAGACATTGTTTATATTGTGGAGATGTGGTAAATGACGAGATGAGGAGACAAAGGCATGTTATTCCCTTTTCCTCTCCACACAAAACTGACTGTACGGATGGTATTTGCACAAGGCCATGTGCCACACATTGTGTGATATTCACAGGTGCACGTAATGTCAAATGTGAACTAATAAAGGAATATCCATAAAATTGCAAGGATAAATAGAAAAGATTTCCAACTGATTACGGTGAGTGTCATTGTAAGATGTTAAAATGCTTTTTACCGTATTGCGATCGTGATATATGTGCCCCGCTAGCCGTGGCTAGCTCTGGCTAAAAATAGATCTGAGTGGTCAAAAGTTTTGATTTTCATTTCTCAGCAAAAAAAAAGTTGAAATTGTAGTCAAAGTGTATGAAAATAAGAAGTGATGAGTAAACAATGTTGTTGTTGTAACATGCTAGTACGTGCCGTGTAGCTAGCGCTGTCAGGGAACTAGCTAACTTGGTTTTAAAATAACCCGGGAGTCTTCGCATCGAATTCTCTTTCAACGCCTATCATGTCTATCATCCCATTGACGCAGGCACATGACAAATCCCTGCCCTTACTTTAAAGTACAACTTCCTGGTGTATGTATGTCGAATTGTTAAGATTTCCCCATACAAAAAAACACTAGCAACAGATTCCTCATTTCAACTTATCTAGTACACAACATACACTCCTAATTTTAACCTTTAACCCATTAAGGCACGTGAACGCCTTTTTACCGTTAAATCTTTAAATCTACCGTTAAAGCTTTAAATCTGGGAGCACGGAAAAGTCATTTTGCTTTGACCAATTCTTGGTCTCTTGGCCAATTAAATGCATCAAAATATACACGAGAGGGTGACGTGGAATTTTATTCGAGCATATATGGCTTATGCTGCAGATTCATAGGAGTTATGAAATAAATGAGGCGATTGACGACGGTGTGGGAGGACTTCGAACCAGTGTAACCAGTCGACAGTGGCATATTGTTCAGAAATATCTTTGTAGACAATAAGAATGTTGAAAATTTTAACAGCTTTGTAACGGAATGGACAACGAATAATTAACACTCAATTCTCCGAGGTTATTACAACTGCGCTCCAGTGTTGAAGGTAAATATACCTGCAGATGCGACATTTGTTTGTTGATTTTTATTTTTTATTTTTTAGATTGATGGTTTATAATAATAAACTTATGTTTGTGTGAACGCCACAGGTCTAAGCTCTGAAATGTTTTTGGATATATGTTTCTATCGGCTTCAGGAGCTGAGATATCAATTATTTTTAATATTGTTGAATTTCCAGGAAAACTTCAGGTTTTGGAAGGTGACTCAAAAGTCACCCATAGGTTTTAGAGACATGTTTTGCCAGGCGCTATAGGCCTTAATGGGTTAAACTAGAGCTGCAACTAACAATTACATTAATAATCTACAGATTAATCATGAATTAGATAACAAAGATAATGCTTTCATTTCTATTCCTATATTTAAAAACAGGAAATTATTAAAAAATACACAAATATAAGATTTAGTTACTGTTTAGGTCCGTGACAGGTTAGAAAATTGTAAAACCAAAAAAAATTTTTTTTTTTTAAAAAAACATGTTGAGCATTGCTTCCCAAAGTTCCTTGTGTATTCATTGAGCAGCTAATAATACAAGAAATATTTCCCCTTCCTGTATTGTTTATGGTATTCCAAAGTTAAAAGACCAGATGGTAATACATTCCACTGATGAATCTGTGTGCTAATATGATCTGTACATGTCATAAGGCTTGCAGTTCAAGCCTCTGTCACGCTCTTTCTAAAGAACCGTATATTATGCTGTCTTACCTGTGCTGCTGAGCGGCCCCTCGTCTCGTTGCAACGTCGCCTGTCAGCTCGCTTACCCCATACTTAGCTCCACCCTGTGGGACCAGAGCGGCCAACAGGGGGACAGAAATGGAAGCAGGGGGCTGGCAAGTGAGCTTGAACCTGGGAAAAAAAATGGTTTAAATTAACACCACCACAGAGTCAACGGCAGCATGTGGGCCCAAAGAATAGACAGGAAGTGGTAGAACTGGAAGGCTGAAATGACTTTCACGATCATCCCCTTGATGTGATTACAGTGACGATGATGGCTTCAGCACAGCGTGCCTCCTTCATCAATTTGAACAGTGCACACTCCAATTTAAAGACTTTATACTTAGAATACAATAGAACATTGTAATGACTGACTTTGCTACTACTGTGCAAGGTAGGCAAATGTTATCATTAATGAGTCAGTTTTATTACAACACCGCATTAACTGCAAATTTTCTGATTTTGCAGCTGGTATGAGATGTTTTGTTTATTTACAGTATATTGTGCAAGTCAAGTCAAGGAAGATTACGGTTATTTTGTCACTTGATGATATAGCACTGCATTACAGAAAATCCAATTGTTAACTCATCACTTCACTGACAGTTTCTTATTCAATGTTGTTTTGTTTATTTCTACTTGTCCAGCAAGGTGGCGTATTCATTAATCTGTGAATTGGTCAATAATGAACTATTTGCTGATGCGGTCTCCTCGATGGTAGGAAGCTTTTACCACTTGGAATTCAGCTTTCTCAAATAAAATCTAATCCCAGTGATTGGAAACAAGGTTGCTGATTAACCAGGGTGTTAAAGGGAGAACCAATACGAGAACTGCTATCCACTCCAACAACACATTTTCTAACAAAAATGTTTTGGGGGTAATTACAGTACAGGCAAAGTGTTTAAAACCTTCTTGTGACTAAACACACTGTATTAGAAGAAATACTGGTATCTTTTTGGGACATTGTCTATTGTTATTTATTACAAAACAATATCAGGATTTGCCCATGTATGTCACTTACACAGGAATTTAAGATAAAATAAGATAAATGTGTGGAAACAGCATTTATAAACAAATTGTAAGCAGTTTTAAAAGCTTATAATTTTTCTTTTATTTTCTTTCTAGCACATTTCCAAATACTTTTTTGTTATATATGACAAAAATACAAACTGTATTTAAAGTTGAGTATATTTGCAATGTTCTAATATGTTTGTATGCTTTGTATTTTGTGTGTGACTGTCTGTGACTTTTCCCCAATATTTGTGTATTTTTATTTTTTTAAATTAATGCTCTGGACAAAATTGTAGCGCAACCACACTTAAATATCTGTAGGTATTGCTGTTTGAGTTAGTAACAGTAAAGTTTAAACCAGCAGTGATAATTTATTCTTCACAAACATTTTTCACCATGCTTTTTTCTGTATTTTCTTATTACTTTTAGATATTTTGTATTTTTCATGTAATTTGTCTGTATTAAATTAGTCTTTTCAGTTTTGTTTTGTGTTTTTTTATTTAAGATGTAGTGCAATATTTTTCTAATATTTTTTATTTATTTTTTTACTTTTCATGTCATTTTAATTTAAAGGATCTTTGTGCAGTTTGTCACTTTTTTACTCGCGATTACCACCTCTGGCCCAAAGCGTAACTGCCACATCTGTGTCAGGCTCTTTTATGGTGCGAGTGCGTGCATTATATTAAAGTTGATGATTTCAAATGAAGTAAGAAAAACTCTGCCCCCTCCCCTCCCCAAAGAAACTGTGTAGTGTGAGGGTCCACACACTCTACTATAAAGGGAAGACAAAAGCAGATAGTTGCAGTCAGAGTAAAACAGCCAGGGCCCTTCGTACTCATCTGGGCATTTGTGGAGCATGCATGATGAAGCTTTAATATTACCTTTTTAAACTGCACAATGCAACTTTAACCTTTTCTCTCATGCTTGTGCATAATTATTCTTATCTAATATTTTTAATGTATTTTTTAACTCTTTGACTGCCAGACGTTTTCAAAAACGGGTTGTCCCCAGTGCCAGCCGATTTAAGCATTTTGACTGATCTTTCAAGGTCCACAGAAAATGTTGTGTTTGGACTATGGAAACACATACTACCTAATGAAAGATTGGACTCTCATCTTTCATCAGAAAAAAAAGTTTGTTTCTACCTTATTCCGTTCTTCAGCAATCAACAATAGAAAATAGGTTCGTTTCACCGAAATGCTCTGTTTTGAAACAAAAAACGGAGAAAAAGAGCTTTTTGTGAAACAATGTTATTTCATGCACTCTAGTGAATTCTACACTTCTTTTTGTCCATAAATGATGCCACAAACACCTAAATAGTGCTTTACTTCTGTAATACACCACCACCAACAATGAAAAAGTGTTTTTAGTTTGCAAAATAACATTTTATTTACAGAACAGCGTAACAATTTGACAAAGTATTTACAAAGGTGTGCATGTGTGACTATTTACAATTGTGTGGAGTTTGAACTACACAATTTTTCTTTTTGTGTGGTATACAGTGAAACACTCCCCTGGGTGCAAGGGGATGCAGCAGGATTTGCACCACAGGTTTGTTTCACTGCGAATGCCCTTTCGTGTGCAGACCCTACACTTTCTTGCTGGCTTTTTTTTCCGGGGAGTAGCAGGAATGTGTTGCAGCGTGTGTTTGGCCATGTTGCCATCAAGTAGGCTTTCAGGATCATTATGTGGTGACCTGGTGTTTTGTCTGGCTTCATGTCCTTCCATCCCAACTTCCTCCTGGTCTTGTGGCAACAGCCACCCTCTCACCACCTGCTGGATGAACTCCAAAAAATGTTGACACTTCCCAGGATTTTTTGCTTTGTGCAATATGTATGCATTGAACATGCATATTTGGAACATATATGCAACAAACTTTTTGTGCCACTTCAAAGTTTTACGTGTGAATGGGTGGTACGAGATGTTTTGATCCATCTTGTCCACTCCATTCATCTTGGAATTGTAGTCCACAACACAAATGGGTTTTTGGAAAGGCACTTTTTTTTTTGTGCCTTCCGCCACACCTCCGCTGTCCGCATTTCATCTTCATGAAACGTTGTCACCATCCTCAACAAACGTTTGTCCTGCCATGCCACAATCAAAACATTCGTGTTGTGCCTTACCAGTTTCCCCCCCACCCCAAGGCCAGTGTTGGTTAGGCATGTGATCTCACTGGGTTAACCCCTGTTTTTCCTCAGCGTTCCACAAACATTGGTACGTGCTGCCAGGAGACGTTCACACAAAGCAATCGAATTATAAAAATTGTCCATAAATAATGTGTACCCATTTCCTGGCAGACGATCCAGTAAGTTGAACACTGTGTCAGGGAGAAAACAACTAATACCAACATAGGGTTGCATATTAAAACAATACCCGGTTTGGGAGTCACACAAAATGTACGATTTGATACCATATTTGATCAGCTTTTGGGGGTTGTACACCTTGAACGAAAGACGTCCCTGGAAACTCATCATTCCCTCATCAATACAGATATTCCTGCCCGGTTGAAACAGTTCCTTGAACTTGCTTACAACGTGATTGAACACAGGACGAATTTTAAATAGTTTGTCGTCTGAACTGTGTGTCTCGTTGTCGTTGAAGTGCAGGAAACTCCAGATGAGCTGGAAGCGGTTTCGAGGCATCGCGCGACTGAAAAATGGTGTCGTCTCTATCTCCTCCTGAGTCCAATACATTTCTATACTGGGCTTGTTTATATACCCAGTAAGAAATTGCAGTGCAAAAAAAGTTTTGAGTTCGGACACAGACACTGGCTTCCAAGCATGACTCCTGCAGTGTGGCAGACTTTCAGCCCGTTTTTGCATAGACTGACATGCATATAAGTTTGTTTGATCAGCAATGTGCTGCAGAAGTTCGTCTGTCATAAACAGCTGCAGGAAGTCAACTGGCCGGGTCGAATTCAGCTCTGCTGCGGCACCTCTCGGTCCTGGCTCCGCAGTAAAGGGGCCAGCCTGCTTCATGCCAGCCAGAATTTTTGGGATCTGCAAATATACATTTCAATATCATATAATATTCATTTTAGATCAGTGTGATGCAATATATATATATATATATATATATATATATATATATATATATATATATATATATATATATATATATATATATATATATAAATATATATATATATATATATATATATATAAATAAATATATATATATATATATATATAAAAATATATATATATATATATATATATATATAAAAATATATATATATATATATATATATATATATATATGTTTACCTTTTTTCTGGGATCCACTGGTCGATGGACCTTTATTTTGCTCACTCTGAGGAGTGTCACTGAGCTGCAGCTGAAAGAAATATATACAATTACAATAATATCGAAAGACCGTTTTCTTTTGTTGTTGCGGTGTATTGAAAACACTTTTTTTTTATACCTCTCTTTGTCGTCTTTGCAGTGGGACGTCGCTGTGAGCACGATCCGCGATCTATGAATGCACATTAACGTTACACGAGGTGCTAGCAGCGTGCTGGAAAAGTATCTCATAGCAAGTTTGTGCTTACCTTCGCAGTCTTCTGCAGATAAGACTGTCCGAATCACTTTCTCCGTGGTCAGATTGTACCCACTCCTCCGAAGAATATCCATCGGACTCAGGATACTCTTCGTCGTCGTCCGAATCAACGTCCTCGTGCGGAGAAGTGCTCAGTCGTGCACCACGTTTTCCGGCGCTAGCACCGCTAGCCTCTGAGGCCTTAAAACGTGGTCGAAGCTGCCGCCGCGTGTACGCTGCAACTTCGGCATCAACCTCGTTGTCACCATCATCCGATTTAACGTCCTCGCGTGCAGAAGTGCTCGGTCGTGCACGACGTTTTCCGGCGCGAGCACCGCTAGCCTCTGAGGCCTTAGGACGTGATCGAAGCTGCCGCCGCGTCAACGCTGCAGCTTCGGCGTCAACCTCCTTGTCACCATCATCATCACCGTCGTCATAAACGTGCACTTTAGCACTGGTTGATGCTTCTCCTTTTTGAAAAAACCGATCAAGCGTGAGCTGCTTCTTACCATCGGTCGCCATTTTTTGTTTCTCCTCAATTCTCATCTCCTCCTCGACGCTCTCGCCCCGCCTTGCCTTTTATACTACTGACGCCCACCCGATCTTGTCAAAAGAGAGTCATTGCTGCCCTCTAGGGGCCAAAAATAGTCATTAGGCTCACGAGACCTGCTTGAAACTTTCAGGACAGCTCCGCAAGCCTTCACAGCACCCGTTTCAAAAAAAAAAAAAAAAAAATGGGAGGACGTCTTTTAACGTCTTTGGCGCTCCTCCATAGGTTTTTGCAGAACGTCATTTAACGTCTTTGGCAGTAAAAGAGTTAACACATACATTTTTGTTTAGTGTGTGAACTAGTGCAGCGCTTAATTGTGACCAGAACTTAGAGAAAAAAATTGTTTTTTTTTTATTTTTAATGGACAATCAAGCCAATTGTCACTCACTGCATAAAATTCATGAGTGCCTTTAGTCAGTGATATTGGGCGCTCTGACTCCACATTCTACATATGCTCCATGCAAGTGTTTTCATTTTGTATTTGTATTTTTGGCTGCTTGTCCCTTTGAATAAATGACTGAAAGTGCATTGGTGAGTATGGCTCTCCTTTTATTGTTCCCACTACATTTAGTCATAGAGTGAACTAACATCTTTTCCATGCTCCTTGTGAGTGCTATCATTTTGTATTAGCGCTTTGGCTAATTTTCACATTGAACAAATGGCTGAACAGGCATCTGTGAGTGTCCAACCCCACTCCATTCACTTCAGTCACAGACTAAACTGATATCTCCTCTACTTGTCCCATTTTGTCCCGTTAAATAAATTAATTAATTAAAAGCTCCTAAATTGGGGCACTTGTTGTACGTCAAGATACCACTGTACGGTCTGTAGTTTTGAAAGCATTTTCACATATTCCCAAAAATGTCAATGCGGAAGAAACCTGCTCTACATACATGCCTTTCATGTCAATTTAACACACACACACACACTAGCAATTAACTGTTCTTAAGTGGGATCAAAGATGCCTAAGAGGATGCTGGATGAAAGTGGGCCCAGCAGCGCCATAAATAGACAAGTGCCGCTGGAGCACCAAATACCAACAGTCCACGACACTATTCACACTTATGAAGTCTCACTCACTCACGCACACACGCACGCACGCACTTGTCTTTGTATCATCGTGGGGACATCTCATTGACATGATGCATTTCCTAGCCCCTTGCCCTAACCCCAACCATCAAATATGATTGCCTACTCCCATTCCCAACACTAACCCTAACCTCAACCATAACCCAATTCAAAGCTAAACTCTAAAACCAAGGCTTGACCCTCAAAAAGAGGTCTGAACTTGTGGGGACCACCAAAATGTTGGTCCCCACAATGTTGGTTAAACCTGGAAAAACACGCGTGTATGGGCCCCACAATTTAGCAAAGACAAAACCACACACACACACACAATTGAAGTGGGTTTCACAAACTCAAAGAAACTTCAAGCAAAGTAACCACACATCCATCTTGTTGGGGTCAGTAACACTTCTCAAATCTGTGTCATGTTTTTTGTCGAATACCTACTGTATGTATTTCTGTCTAATATTTTGGTGTGTTTTTTTATAACAATTTTACACCTTTTATCTTTTTGGTAATTTTTTTAGTTTAATAATTATTCATTCTGATCAAATTTAGCAGTCTCCTTCAATAAATAAGCCCGCTAGGAGATGGCAACACGATTTTTTTAATTATTATTTTAAGAGTCCACCGACAATTTACTTTTCTTATTCAGAGTGTCCGATTTAAACTGAAGTGTAGTTTATGGGCCCAAGTGATCTTTGCCACCCGACAGAGTACTTGTACTCTGTCCTTTGTGATACATTTCCACTTGGCGTGAATTTTATTGTGCGGGATCATCCAATAGAAACATCAATCCTGAGGCACTCAGCTAAAGCCAGCCCAAGAACGTAGCGTGAGCTGCTGACACGTCTGCCCGCCCGGCGCGCTTTTAAATAGAACGGAATTTCTCATTATCAACAAATACTTGTTGGAGTGACTCCACTTGGCAGAGGTCATCTCTATGTATGGTGCGAGGCACTGGCTGGAATCTAAACGAGAAGATGTGCCTGCACGCACACTGGAGTAACATTGTTGCACAATCATTCATGGTTTGAACCTGAGACACGACTGACTGACATCACAGAGCGTATCCCATAGCTGTGTTGACATCACGTTTTTTGACGTGTGTTATCTGTGAGCGAATAAGAAATGCATTTCATATATTTTTACAAGGGATGCACGATAATGCTATTTTCAACAGATACTGATAAACCAATAGTTTAGAATGTGCCGTTGCCGATAACCGAAAAGTAAGTCAATAATTGTTTGCAAAACTTGAATACAAATATACTTTCAAGTCCTACTTTAACTCTTTGACTGCCAGACCTTTTCAGAAAAGGGATGCCGTCAGTGCCAGCTGATTTAAGCATTTTGACTGATCTTTCAAGGTCCACAGAAAATTTTGTGTTTGGACTATGGAAACGCACATACTACAAAATGAAAGATTGAATCTTGAATCATCTTTCAGCAGAAAAAAAAGTTTGTTTCTACCTTATTCCGTTTTTCAGTAATCAACAATAGAAAATGGTTAGTTTCACCCAAATGCTCTGTTTTGAAACAAAAAATGGAGAAATCAAGCTTTTTGTGAAACAATATTATTTCATGCACTCTAGTGAATTTGACACCTTTTTTTTCCATGAATGATGCCACAAACACCTAAACAGTGCTTTACTTCTGTAAAACACTACCACCAACAATGAAAAAGTGTTTTTTGATAGCAAAATACGTTTATTTACATTCAACAGTGTAACAATTTGACAAAACAATTTGGCAAACTATTTACAAATGCGTGCAACCGTGGTACTATTTACAATTGTGTGGATGTTTCAAATACAGTTTTTCTTTTTGTAACACTCCCCTATTAGATTAGTTTTACTGCGGTGGCCCCTTAGCGTGCAGACGCTACACTTTCTTGCTGGCTTTTTTTTCCGGGGAATAGCAAGTATATACTGCAGTGTGTGTTTGGCCATGTTGCCATCAAGTCTACTCTCAGGATCATGATACGGTGACATTACAGTGGTGTTACGTCTGGCTTCCTCATTGTCCTTCAGTTCCTATACCGGGTGGTTGATCCATCTTATCCGCTTTATTCATGGAGGCATCGTAGTCCATAACCAGTGTCTTCTCCGTGATCAGACTGTACTCACTCCTCCGATGAATATGCATTGGACTCGGGGCACTCTTCGTCGTCCGATTGAACGTCTGCCTGAGCAGAAGTGCTTAGTTGTGCTCCGCGTTTTCCGGCGTTAGCATCGCTAACCGGTGAGGCTTTATGACGTGATAATAGTCGCCGCGTCAACGCTTCCAACTTCGGCGTCAACATCATCATCGTCGTCATCAATGTGCTCTTTAGCATTGGTCGATGCTTTTCGTCTTTGAAAAAAATGCTCAAGCGTGAGCTGCTTGCAACCGGTCGCCATTATGGCTTCCTCAGCCATTGTCCCTTCAACACTTTAGCTCCGCCTCACGTCTTCTACTGACGCCTACCCAATCTTGTCCAAAGAGAGTCATCGCTGCCATCTAGTGCCCAAAAATAGGCATTATACTAACTAGATCTGCTTGATACTTTCAGCACAGCTGGCCAAGGCTTTCCTCCACCCGTTTCCAAAAAAAACAAAAAAAACTTGGTGAACGTCTTTTAACGTCTTTGGCGCCCCTCCGTAGGATTTTACTAAACGTTATTTAACGTTTTTGGCAGTCAAAGAGTTAAGTACAAATACATCGAAACATTGTGTAACACACCATGAAGCAGAATTTTATATATATCTCTAGTTCAAAGACATCCAGTAACTCATTTTGAGTTTGTCAAAACAAAATAGTCATGTTTTAAAAATGCAACACAAAACTGGGTAACATTTTGGGGAGACATAACTTGAGCCACAACAGATGGACCAACGCGGCAAGTCTATTATTATCGGCGGATTTCTTTATTATCTGGTTATCGGTATGACGTCAAATGGTTGATAATTACCAATAATTATAGTCTGATTTCTTTATTATCTGGTTTATCTGTTTCTGACGTCAAATTGGTCGATAATTGCAGATTTATCCGCCACCGATATTATCGTGCATCCCTAATTTTTACCCTAATACTGTGGTATATTTTCAGTCATTTGTTTCCATTTCTTTCAAATAATTTTGTATTTTAAGTAAAATTATTTTTTTCTTGTCATTTTTCTGGTGTTTTCCCCCTAATAAGTGTGAATTTTTTGCGTGGGTTTTAGTATTTTTTAAAGTAATATTTTAGTTCTCCAGTCGTCATTCCTTTTTTCTTCTAACATGTTTTAACTTTGTAATGTAGCCGCAAGGGGGCACAAGCCAGTGTCTTCTTGTGCCGGTCCCAAGCCCGGATAAATACAGAGGCTTGTGCCAGGAAAGGCATCAGACGTAAAACTTTGGCCAAATCAAACATGCGAATCAAATATATGACTTCCATACCGGATCGGTCCAGGCCCGGATTAACAATGACCGCCATCGTTGCTGTTGACCTACAGCGTGCCGGTGGAAACTGGACTACTGTTGGTCGAAGAAGGAGAGAAGGAAGGTGTGTTCGGAAGAAAGAAAAGAGGAACACCAAGAGTCTAAGACTGAGAGTAGGGACTTTGAATGTTGAAACTATGACAGGAAAAGGTAGAGAGCTGGTTGACATGATGCAGAGGAGGAAGGTGGACATACTGTGTGTTTAGTAGACCAGGTGGAAAGGGAGCAAGGCTAAAAGTTTAGGAGCAGGGTTCAAGTTATTCTATCATGGTGTAGATAAGAAGAGAAATGAAGTAGGAGTTATTGTGAAGGAGGAGTATGTTAGGAACGTCCTTGGGGTAAAAAGAGTGTCAGATAGAGTGATGAGCCTGAAGCGAGAAAAACCGAAGGTGTGATGATCAATGTTGTTAGTGGGTATGCGCCACAAGTAGGATGTGAGCTGGAGGAGAAGGAGAACGTTTGGTTCGACCTTGATGAAATGACGCAGAGCATCCTTAAAAGTGAGAGAGTTGTCATTGGTGCAGACTCCAATTGACATGTTGGTGCAGGAAACAGATGTGATGAGGAGGTGATGGGCAAGTTTGGTATCCAGGAGAGGAACGCAGAAGGACAGATGGTGGTTGACTTTGCAAATAGCTGTCGTGAATACATTCTTCCAGAAGAAGCAGAAACATAGGGTGACCTGCAAGTGTGGCGGTAGGAGTACACAGGTAGACTACATCTTGTGTAGACGGTGTAATCTGAAGGAGATCAGCGACTGCAGCCAGACAGCATAGGATGGCTCTGGTGGTGAGGAAGACAAAGATGGCAAAGGCAGAGCAGAGGATGAAATGGTGGAAGCTGAAAGAGTGTTGTATGACTTTCAGAAAGGAGTTGAGACAGGCTCTGGATGGTCAGGAGTTGCTTACAGATGACTGGACAACTACAGCAAATGTGATCAGGGAGACAGGTAGGACAGCCTTTGGCGTGTCATCTGGAAAAAAAGGAGATAATGAGACTTGGTGGTGGAATGAGGATTTTCAAAAATGGATCAAGAGAAAGAGGTTAGCTAAGAAGAAGTGGGACACAGAGTATTGAAGAAAGTAGACAGGAGTACAGGGAAATTCGGTGTAAAGTGAAAGAAGAAGTGGCAAAGGCCAAACAAGGGGCTTACGATGACTTGTATAATAGGTTGAAAAGTAAGGAGGGAGAGACTGATCCATACAGGTTGGCAAGGCAAAGAGACAGAGATGAGAAGGACGTGCAGCAGGTTTTGGTAATAAAGGGATAGGGATGGAAGTGTGTTGACAAATGCCAGTAGTGTGATGAGAAGATGGAAAGAGAACTTTGAAGACTTGATGGATGAGGAAAATGAGAGAGAACGAAGAATAGAAGAGGTGACTGTTGTGGACCAGGAAGTAGCAAAGATTAATAAGGATGAAGTGAGAAGGGCATTGAAGAGGATGAAGAGTGGAAAGGCACTTGTCCTGAGGATATACCTGTGGAGATGTGGAAGTGTCTAGGAGAGGTAGCAGTAGAATTTCTGATTGGGTTGTTCAACAGGATCTTAGATAGTGAGAAGATGCCTGAGAAATGGAGGAGAAGTGTGCTGGTGCCCATTTTTAAGAACAACGGAGACGTGCATAGTTGTGGCAACTACAGAGGAATAAAGCTGATGAGCCACACAGTGAAGCTATGGGAAAGAGTAGTTGAAGCTAGAGGTGAACATTTGTGAGCAGCAGTATGTTAAAAAAAAAAAATAAAGTGTTATGTGTGATAGAAGAGTTTCAGCTCAAATGAAAGCAAAGGTTTAAAAAAAACTGTGGTGAGACCAGCGATGTTGTTTGAGCTGGAGAGAATACCACTGAGGAAAAGACAGGAGGCAGAGCTGGAGGTGGCAGAGATGAAGATCCAGAGGTTCTCTTTGGGAGTGATGGATAGAATCAGGAATGAGTACATCAGATGGGACAGCACATTTTAGAGGCTTTGGAGATAGTCAGAGAGGCCAGACTGAGATGGTTTGGGCATGTCCAGAGGAGAGATAGTGAGTATATTGTCAGAAGGATGCTCAGTTTCCAAATGCCAGGCAGGAGGTCTAGAGGAAGACCAAAGAGGAGGTTTATGGATGAAGTTAAAGAGTACATGAAGGTAGTTGGTATCAGAGCCAGGACAGGGTTATATTGAGGCAACTGATTCGCTGTGGCGATCCCTGAAGGGAAAAGCCAAAAGAAAAAGAAGATTATACTTTGTATTATTTTGTCAAATATTTCTGTATTTGTGTCCAATATTTGGGGAATTTTGCTCAAATATATTTTTTAAAACCTTTAGTCTAATTTCCCCTCTTTTTTGTTTTGGGGAAATTTTCCCCTCATTTCTTTCCCTATCATTAGCATGTTTTTTCCCCAGAATATTTTTTCAAAGTAACCATTGGGGAAAAAGTCTGATGGGTTCAAGAGCAAATATCGTGCAATATCCGGTCCCCGCTGACTTCATAGGAACTCTTGGGAGCAGCTAAACAAGTCACATCCTCAGGGAGCGGCAACAGGAAGGAGGGCGGAAGACCAGAGAACATTGCTGCAGAAGCCTTTAATAGATTTACATTTCAAATACAAATGGCGGATGAGATCAATCTCGTTTTTTCTGCGATTCTATGAGGAATCGACAGGAAGCGCTGCCAGGATACGGACACTTGTCCACTTTGTCAATTTACTGAGTGGGACTCCCTTTTAGTCTTGTGTACTCGCATGCTTGGTGTGCGCCTTGGCGTGGGGGATGGGCAGTACGTGGCCAAAAATACACACCACTACTTCATTATTCCTCAAATATGACAAACTCTCGGCGGACTGACATGTTTCACATAGTTTGCAAGTATTTTAAGAACATTCAAAGCGATGTTCATTCCTGATGATATGTAATAAAGGGGTGATTGATGTATTTTAATTTGGCCGGCGCACCAACAGAGGTACAAAAGGTACAAACGTCTGGAAAAGATGCTATAAACGGCTTGTTTTCGCATTTTAGGGGGAACAGAGGGGAAATGCAAGCTGGATTGGGATGTTGAAGGGGATTTGTGGTTTAATATGTTTGGGAAAGATTGCTATCAACTACTTTTTAGTTTTGGTACTTTTTAGTTTTGCTACATACAATTGCTGATGACTATTTGTGTAACTTACTTTTCACTGTTACTTCTGTAGGCCTATATTGGGTTTTTGTTTATCTATGGTTTGCCATTTTACATCCACATAGACAGCATTTATTATTTGTGTACTGTTGCCATTGCCTGAAGTGGTAAATTATGTACACAGATGATTAGATTGGTCAATGTTTATTTTCTTGAATGCTGCTACTGTCCACTTTGCTGCTGGAAAAAAAGAATTTCCCTTTTGCAGGACTAATAAAGCCTTATTCTACTTGTTTGAAATTTGGTTGTTTTAGTCAAATTTGTGCTAAAAATAATGAATTTAAAACATTTTGCAAACCCATTTACATTTATTCGGTCTCTCAAGAAAGCAGCCCGGTCTCTTGGTTTCCAACGTCTCCATCTGTTGCTGTTTTGAGTTTAAGCGTCATCTACTGTGAATATCTAGGGCTAAATACAGACCACAGGAGTCATATCTTGTTTTCCAAGAAACAGAAGGCTGACTGTGGGCTTTCCTTGCCATTCGTGGAACAAAAAAGAAAAAACAAATCAAATCAATCCTGAGGAAAGTTTCAATACACCTCGTGGAACTAATTCCATTTGCTTCTAATGACAAATCCCTCATTAAGTTAAGTGTGTTACAACCAGCATTTTCATGACGCACAACCTGCCTGAGCTGCTGTGTCACATAAGATGGAAAGTTAGTGTATACAAATCTGCTAAAATACAAATTTACTCTCCTTTGCAGGGACAAAAGATGAGTGGGAAAGCTTTTCATTTTATTGCATTAGAGAATTGGGATGCACTTAGTTTGTGTTCACCACCACCAGGAGTTCACTGTTGTGTCAGCAGAAAGGCAGCTAATTCGGAACGCCATTACAGTACCTGCTTTTTGATTTGCTATGTTTCGTGAGGATAATATGACAATGCAAAAAGCAATTGTGACATTACAAATGTTTTATTGTATTGCATTATTGTAATCTAATTACTGACATAGATACGCCACACTTGTTTGGTTGACTTTTGTGACGTTGTTTAAGCTTAGAAGACGTCAAGTCAAAGTGTTGACCAAGTCAACAACTCTAATTGAAGTAGCTAAAGAAACTGTCTTTCATATTAATTCATGAGTAATTTGCCTTTATTTTAACATAAGTATATCCTAGAAGACGACCTTTTGTTATGGTGCTGTGACTGCTGTCAACTGAAGATGACATCACAGTTGCTCTGGGCTCAGGCACCAACCAATCAAAGCTCACCTGTTTTCTGAAGCTGAGCTGTGATTGGTTGTTACTGAGACCTGAGCAACTGTGATGTCACTTTCACTCGACAGCAAGTGACAAAATGGCCGCCTTCTTATATAAACAGCTGGAATTTTGCTACTTGACTTATATTTGCTGCTTAAATTATATTAAGGCAAGTCAACTTCCAGATCTCATAACTTTGTCTCAGTTTGATGCCATATTAAAGGACCTGGAACTGAAGTCATTAACCAGTTGCTGTTTTTAATTTACTGTTTTAACTGTACGTAACGTGTTGTGTTGTTTTGCGCCTCTTGGTCAGGACTCCCTTGAAAAAGAGATCTGCGGATCTCAATGGGATTTACCTGGTCAAATAAAAAATATTTTAACAACTAACGCAATATTAACCAAAATACCGTTTTATTGGGGCTGCATAGAATAGACTGTCAATAATTGTTTTGGGGACTGGTGGGGGGGTTGACTTCCCCTTTAAAAAAGTATATGTAATGGACCTTCAAAAAAAATTATCACATACCAAATTTCACCTGCAATATTGTTGGGGCAAATCACAATTAGATTATTTTCCCAAATCTTTCACTGTATATAAATTCATAATTTTATGTGAAAAGAAAAAAAGAACAAGAGCGCAGGTTTTGGTGTCTTCAGGAATAGTTTATAGTACAGTCGTGATGGGACGTCACTATAATTAGCAGCACGCCATGGGAGACTCAGTCCCAGTGATCTTAAAACACAAGCGAGGCTACCCAAGATATCAACATCAGACAGACAAACAACCAACATGACATAACGTGAGATCTGTGGAAACCACAACGCTGCGGCCTGGTGAAGATTATTTATAACAGGCTGTTGTTGTTCGGGGCCTTCCTGGAGGTGGGCCTAATTCTGAGTGTCTGGAGTCATGCTGATGAATAATTTATGAGGCTACATGCATTAGGTATGCGTAGGAAAAATGTAATCAGCAGCGTGTCCTTGAGCGGGTGCGCATGATGGCATATGTAATACAGTGGTGCCTTGAGATAAAAGTTTAATGCCTGTGAGTGTTATTTTGTTTGTCTACATGTGTTGCTCTACAGCTTGTGTTCAAATATCCATTGCTTGAAAGGCTATACGACTGAAACTATATATGCTAATTGTTAGCCTTTCTGTTAAACATATTATTGTTTTATTAATGATTAAACAAAACCAAATAAACAACAACGATACGACAGTGAGTGATGTTGTACTCACCAACCTTTTTGATTATTTCCGTGATAACTTACTTTTTCCATTAATTGATACTGGTTTGATCTGTACCATGTCAGAAAATAGGGGAAAATGTTGCTCACTGCTTTTCCAAAGTAAAAGCAGATGTTTGCAAGTGCCTTATTTAGAAATGTGTCTGCTTTCATGGAGAACTACAGAAATCTCACAATATTTATTGTTCAACAGGAGGATTTGGACAATTACACAAGATAGCAATGGCTCAAAATTTTAAATCAATTATCGAAATAGTTGTCAATTAATTAGATAATCAATTAGTTGTCAATTAATTGATTAACTGTTGCACCTCAACAGCCGTTGATGTTTACATTCATCAACCGGGATCCAACAGTTAACTGCCACCAATATTCATCAACTTTGTTTTTCCAATGAGAAGACATGAAAGTAGCTCTCACCCAGCTTGTCTGTGAAATTCAGATTCGTAAACCACTGTAATGACTAACGGATTCCTGTTGATGGGAGCATAGCATTGCTTTAGATTTGAGATCAGCACAGTTTTTGAGTTGATAAGATTTTTCCACCTTCCCTGTCCAAATGTGGCGTTGCTGACTAGTGTGAGTGTGTCACGCTGTACATGTGATAAAAAATGTTATGGGGGAGTCATATGAGGCAATAGACTGAAGCAGGAATGCTAAAAATAGCCACTGGTCATTACAAATGACCACAGGCGTGTAGTGTATCAGTCAACAAGAAATAATATCAGCATATGTCACATCTCTCACTATACTTCTATCCATATGTATCAATGCTACAGAGGAAGGACAAATTCAGAAAAAGGTACACCCGTGCTCCCTCGCTATTCGTGGTTTGTTTCTTGCGGATTCACTCGAATGCGGATTTTAATTTGTGACCATTTGTAACAATATTTAAAACGGATGACATCAAATGCAGTCAAATACAGTACTTCAAGAATATGGCATGCAATGTGAAAGCACATACAGATAAATATAAATATATACAGTACGTATATACAGTACGTACTAAGGGTGTTAGAAAAAATTGATTCGGCACTATATCGCGATATTACAGCGTGCAATTCTCGAATCGATTCGATATGCAGCCGAATCGATTTTTAAACATCAATTTTTTATGGGAATATTCAACAAAACGTCTTACTTAGGGTTAGGATTTATACATTAAGCATGGAAGATGATTACGCAACAGCGGTACATGTATTACGTTACTCCCCAAGCCTGTTGAAACATTGCAGTCATTTTGGCGTGTCGGCTTGGAGAACCCCAAGCAATTTCAGCCAGCACGAGCTATTAGTGGATAATTTTTAACTGAAACTTGTCAGCCAAGTGGTTCCTGATTTTCTATAGGCACCCATCATTGGGTTTTCTAAATTCTTGATGGGTTGTACACAGGTTGAAGTGGTGTGATTCCATCCAAACTTTGCACTTTGACTGTTTGTCATTCATGGGAACTTGTGTCACGTTGCTATATTGCTATTTTGTCAAGATGTATTCACATGTATCACACAAGGATATTGATGCTTAGTCCAGTTGTATTGCTAAATGATTAAAGGGGTGTTCACAGAACTAGTCGTGTTAAACTAAACAAGTTTACCCATGTTTCTACTTTGGTTTATATCCATTTATATAGTGTCGACCGTTGATCAACACTCGCTATCTCCAGGTGAAAAGTGAGTGTTGTTTTGTCATGTATCGACAGGAATAGTGTTGTTACGATATGAAAACATTACCATGAGATCACGTTGTTTACCCCATGACTTCACTTAAGCCTTGTGGACGTTTTTCTGGGACATTAAGACTTCCAGTTCACCTGACTTATATTTTTCTTAACCCTTTCCCAATGCTCCCCGCTGCCTTTACTTTCTCCTCCTAGCTTCGCCGGCCATTTGTTTGGACGCAAAAGTGCGTAAAAGGGAGCGCAGTTGACAGTGTAACGAGTTACCTTACCCAGTAGGTTAGCTTACTTTTCATGGGCACCGCCTCACGTTGCTGCTTTCTCCCGGTGCCCCACACAAACTCCTCGGAGTCCTCGGCGTCGGAAGCGTCAACACTCACTCACTTCCTCGCTTCGGGCTCCTCGATAGAAAACCAACCAAAAAGGTACAATAAAAAAAAAAAGGGGGGGGGGGGTCGTTAAAGTTAAATCAACTCCACCGCGGTGTGACGACGAAGAGGCCGACTGTTGCTTGCTTGCTTGCTTGCTTGCTTGCTTGCTTCAACAGACCCTCTGACTCACTCCAACTCCGCGGCTTTCAGATGTGTGACGCCAGATGGGCGTGGTCGAGGGCGGGGCCTAGCCTCACACACTAATTCTGCTTTTGTGGTAACAGCAGAGCTTTGACTTTGAATTGAAATGCCATAAATCCTCTCTCTCAACGTAAGTCTTCTCAACATTTAACCTCTAGATTGGTTAGGTGTTGCGGAACTATAATTTTATTTTACCTAGTCAAAAAGAAAATTTCACATATCTGTAATTACCTATCCACAACTAGTTTTAGTTTTTTTCAATTGCTTTGTTTTAATTTCATTTTGCATTTAATCTTTAATTAAGAAATGTTTGTTTTCAAATATTTAAGTTCAGTTTCTATTTACTTTATGTGAAATAAATTAATAATTTTTAAGTGCTTTATCATTTTGTTTTTACGCAGCGTTGCTTGTTTTATTGTCTTGTTTTACAGTGTTAAAATGTTTGAAAGCATGCTACATCGTTTTTTATAGTAGAGTATAAAAATAAATAAGTGGTTCTGAGTTTATCATAAAACTCAATTTTGTCCATTCTTACATTGGGTTTGGATTGGTTTATATTGAGTGCATAAAGTAGTATTACACGTGTAAACAGGTCTGCAATTTCCTGGGGGAAAAAATATTTAGGATTTTTTTTTTTCATGCCCTAAGAAACGTATAAAGTCATGAGAAAAAAAGTAACTCCGACTCTCATAATTCATACACCAGATTGTTAAAGAAAGAATGATGAACACTATCTTATTTTTCCTACTACTGGGGACATGTTGATATAATATACAATAGTAAAGCAATATATACTTGCCTGAAAGGGGTTGACCTCAAACACACAAACATACACACGCACACAAAATCCTGCTTTTACTACTCCTAAGGACAAATCCATACAATACCAATACAATGTTAGCGCAATGTTTTGATACTATCGATTTCATCCAGACAGGAAAACAAGTTAAATGTGTGCACACGTCAAGACTCTACGTTTGAGTGCACACCTGAGGCTTTATTTATACAACTACACAGACTATTATGACAACACCTGAATGTACTGTAGTGCTAAAATGGTAGGTAGGTAGGTATATGTACTGTAGATAGTTTGCTAGGCAGGTGTTTGATGGCATCAAGCTGCAAATAAAGCCAAGCTCCCGTGTGAAAATGTCTCACCTGACCTCATTGAGCTGAGGGACAGCTACAGTAGGTACTGCATCCATGTAGGTACCTTGGTAAGTAGTTTGGTTGTGTATGGGAGCACTTCCACTTCAGCTGAATGAAGAAAGATTGTATGTCTTTATACCTTTCCCTAGCCTGGATTACTAATATTAATGCCCAGCTGAATGAATCAAGTTTATTAGTATTCAAAAAGCACACATCCACATTTTATTGTCTGAAAGCCTTTTGGTCTCCCAAGCCAGAAATTTTCACAGCCACAGACTTCAACTACAACGAACCGCAGGGAAATTGGAGCGTTCAAGTTGACAACCAACTTCCCTTGTTTTTAAGAGGAAATAAAGCGCAACTGTGGCAAAGTGGAGACTGCGGGATGTAATACTGCACATGTTGCATTTTGTCATTTCTTGATGTGTATCCTCAATGTACACGACGATTCTTAATTCAAGAGGAGAATATGTGGTAGTAAAACCACTGCGGTAAAATGCAAACTATGGAGTCCAATACCGCAGCAACAGTTGGAACTAACATTAGTATGTTTGCTTATTGTTGTCATTTTTAGCCATGTATCTCCATATGGATACAATGATGCTGAGATTGTATAATCAAGAGAACATTAAGGACAAGAAAACGGACCGCTACAGCAACATAAAAGAGAGTGCGACACAGGCTTGTGAAAGACACACATGCAGGTCACAGTCATGGTCAAGTTCCAACGTGACCAAGCATGACAAAGGATTCTGCGGTCACAACAGAAGCCTGGGAAAGCAGTTAAGTGACGACTGTGACCAACAAAATGTGTCCATTCGATTATGTGACATATACACATTAGCGGTTAGTCCAGTAGAAGGTTTTTAGACGGTTTGGTGGGTAAGTGGATGGGTAGTTAGGTTTGGTAGTTTGTTTGGTTGGTAGGTAGGTAGGTTGGTCGGTAGGACAGTAGTTCAGTAAGTAGATTTGATCAGCGTTAGACTCAAAGGTCTTTGCACAGTGACGTTAGTCTGTAGTTTGCTTAGTAGTTGATTTAATGACCATCAAACAAAACATGCTCGAAATATTTGTAAGCCAGCCTAAAAATAGCAGCTGTTCCTGGTCCGTCGACAGCACATCCAACTTGGATGCAAAAATTATTTGTGCCATTTGTGCGTGGAGCTTCCTCCCAGGGGGGGCAACAATGGAGGCGTTTGTCACCGCACCGCCCGAACCCTGGCAGCGACGTCTTCGGGTCCTGTGACTCCTCGCTTCTCTGACAACAATCCACGCGCTCTCAGAAGGCTGTCTGACCACAGGATTATGATTACAAAATACTACCAAGCAGATGAATCAAATCAAAGGAAATTAAGTCGATGTGTTTTGTTAGATAACTAATACAGTACGTTGGTGCAGGTACGTAGTTAGCTAGCTAGCTAGTTTTATAATGTATTTTTGTAGATGTTTCTTTTCACGCATATTTGTCTCCCCCTGGCTGTTATACTGTTTTGTATTAGTGTTTGTTCAATAAAACATTTTTTTAAAGTAGTGAGCTAGCTAGCTTGCTAGGTACAACACAATTGGTTCATAATAAAGTAACAATAGTGACTTCCAATTGCTTTGCTTTGATTGTTGTTGCGTTCTTTTTATCAGTGGCTCTTGTTGTGGGTAATGATTAGCCGTTTGAAGCTATTTGAGTGTGTTTATTTATTTCTAATGGCGACCTTGAAACAATCTAAGCCAGCCAGTGATCTGGTTGTTCATTCCCAGGTGTGTCAACCATTACACTATCCCTGCCATGATATTCATGGTTGTGCGGGTTGTGCTTCCCTTCACTTCACAGGTAGGTAGTTAGTTATATATGCATGTTGTTTGATAAGTAAATAGTTGGGTTGGTAGATTAAATAAGTAGTTCCATGGGTGGTGGGTACTAGATTGGTAGGTACGTCTGATAAGAGTGTGGTCTAGAAGTACATGAACAGTGGGTTAGGTAGTTTGAAGAAAGGTTTTAGGAGATTGGCAGGTACTTAATTTCAATAGGTAGGTACAATTTGGTATATGCTGTAAGTATATAGGTAGATTGGTAAAAATGTAGTTTTGTAGGTAGGTCTTACAAGCGTTAGATCCATACCATCAAAGTAAAAGCTGCTTAGTTGAAATCCTATTAACTAGGTTTGTCAAACCCAAATGTTTATAGTCCAACTTTTAATTTGGGTTCCTTCAACATCTACAGGCTTTATTTTACTTATTGTACATTTTATTATGTCCCTTTCAAAAAAGGGACATAATAAAATGTAGTGTGTTATGGCACTATATAGCTGTGCATTACAACTAGTAGCCATCTTTGACACTAGCAGAGACTTGAAGGAGTGCCGCCTCTTGACTGCTCACTCAAACAATGCTGAGTATGTCTTTATCCCACTTGACCCACAGCAAGACAGCACACGTTTTGCAACAAAGCACGTGTGTGAGTGTGTGTTCCCCTACATTGTTGCACGCCTGTTGAAAGCAGCGGATATGTTTAGGCAGAGAGCGTGCTGAGTCATGCAGACTCGTGAGTGATTGATGCCACTCACACTGCAAAACTGAGCAGGGCGCTAATATGGAGGTAAATATGGTGCAAAACTAATTTGTAAAAAAAAAACTGTACCTGTAGAAAAAAAGTCTAAATTTGTATCTGTAAAAGTCGTGATTTGTACCTGTAAAAAAAATGTGTACCTGTAAAAAAAATTGTATCTGTAAAAAAAAAAATTGTACCTGTAAAAGTCCCGATTTGTACCTGTACAAAAAAACATTTTGTACCTGTACAAAAAAGTGTAAATTTGTATCTGTAAAAGTTGTGATTTGTACCTGTAGAAATGACAACTTGTAGTCAAAGAAGTCGCCACTAGAAGTCACAAGTGTTTTGGAGTCACAAGGAGTCACAAATGAAAACAAAAAGTTTTTACTGCGAGTGAATCTTTAAGCCGCTACAGGTATTTTAACCTCAACCCTTTATCCTCTGTATTTAATCATTTTATTTTAAATATTACAATTTCTTGATAAATGTCAGTATTTTTACAATGTATGCGTTACAGTTTTTTTTTAAAGGCTCTTGCACTCTTAGTTTACTCATCACTCACAGTACTCAAATATTTGTGCAAGTATTTTTAATGCACTTTTAATTTCTACTTGAGTTAAATTTTCCAATGTAACATTACTCTTATTTAAATATTGGCTATTCTGCTTTTGAAATGCTAGTCTATCTGTATCACTAAGATGTGAGCAGTGTCACTGTCACCTCGCTACTTTACCAAAAGTAACTAGGTCAAATGTTAGTTTATTTATTTTTAATTAAATGAGAATCTCATAAGTTTCAAAATCTTGCTCAAAAGGCGGAGACAACTGCTGCAGACACTGCTGAAACATCAGTGAAAAGGATGACCCACTCCATCAGCAAGCAACCAAGAGACAGGAGATGACACCTGGGGGGTATTCCATCAAGCCGGATTAAGGAAAAAACTTTTATTTTGCAGATCTTCTACTGATGTGAATGTAGCAGGCGGTGGTCCCCTCCCCCACCTGTGGCAGTGGCCTTAGTCTTTTTTTCAGATGGCTTCAATAATGGGCAACATATATTTACAGCTCAACACCTATTTAGTCTTATTTTTTTATATATATTGTTATAGGCTATTGTTATAGACTTGTTGCCATGATCGCTTTTGGCTACTGTTGAGATGTAACAGTGAAGAATGAATATGTAGGTCAATTTGAAGTGCTTTACATTAAATCAATAATTAATAAAACTATTAATGTGAAATACACATCTAACATAAAACAATTATAACTTATACATTTAGTCTGTCTGCTTTTTTTTTTTTTTTTGCCAATGATATTTCCTTCGTCTTATTGATAGCAGCAGTATTGCCTTTTTTGGTGAGTCTTGAATTCCTCATACAGCTCCATCAATAACTTTTGTTCTGTTTGTGAGAAGAATATTGCTCTCGTTTTGGATGGATGCAGAAACGGCTCTTCTGGACATCAAATAAAACATTTCAAATGACGCACAATCTTATTTATTGAATGATACATGTTATTTGATCTGACTATTTCAAATAACTCTCAATATGGTTTAAATTGTACTCCTTTAACATTTCAAACTCAAAATTGGAAGACATTTAGAAAGCATAATTTCTTTACTTTCCCAAAAGTGATTGCAGTGAAATTCTCTCAGAACAGTAACCAGTGTATCAAGGATTCTCATTTGTTGGACTTGCAGGTTTGATGTCACACCACGTGCCACCGTCTAGAGATGGATCAAGAAGTAGCTTTGACTGACTGCATGCTGGCATCTGTGCAAACAGAATGGTTGGGTCAGCATATTCATACAATAAAAAATAATCATTGCTTCCTAGCTGGGTCATTATCAAAACACAGCCACTGACATTATACGTAATCGGTTAAACGTTTAGCTTTATCTTGTTAGCCAGAAAAAAATGGAAGATTTTGTCACATCTTAATATCAGAAATAGTGGTAATACTGATAGACACAGACATTGTTCATAAACATTTCCATTTGCATTATTTTTATTTGGCTTCAGTGTTGAAGGCAAATGTATATGTTTAAGAGTGTAAGAGACTTTAAAAAAAACCTGTTTGCAAAGCATACATTGCAAAAATACTGACATTTATCAAGAAATTGTAATATTTAAAATAAAATGATTAAATACAGGGTTGAAGGTTAAAATACCTGTAGCAGCTTAAAGATTCACTCGCAGTAAAAACGTTTTGTTTTCATTTTATTATGATAGTAAGAGTACAGCTACTTGAATATAATGTTACTCAAATACAAGTAGCTGAGTACTGTCCACTTTTGGTTATAGGTTTAGGTTATCTTGTAAAACATTCAATAGGGTTCTGTAGCTTTATAGTAAATTTCACATCTAAGCACTAAGCAGCAGTTTGAGGTATTTTTAGATTATTATTATTATTTTTTTTACAGGTATTTTACCTATTGATCGTATGTTTACACTGGTAGGCTTCAAATCTTGAAATAAAAATCGTGACTTCAATGTGTTCAGTTTTCGTGACAATTAACAACATGAGATGAGCTAGCTAGCACCGGATTACGAGCTATGATCGTACAATGTACAACGTACTATCCCAGCTGGCTTCGGGTAGTAGGCGGGGTACACCCTGAACTGGTTGCCAGCCAATTGCAGGGCACACAGAGACGAACAACCATCCACATTCACAATCACACCTATGGACAATTTGGAGTGTTCAATTAACCTGCCATGCATGTCTTTGGAATGTGGGAGGAAACCGGAGCACCCGGAGGAAACCCACGCAAGCACGGGGAGAACAAAACACAAAAATGGTAAAACAGCATCACCCGGTGGACAAAAATAAAAATGCAATTTGTGGCATAAAAAACAAGTATATAGTGCTCAAGTTCGCTATATATATATATATATATATATATATATATATATATATATATATATATATATGTGTGTGTGTGTGTGTATATAAGTGTATATATATATATATGTGTAGATAGATAGATAGATAGATAGACGGACAGACAGACAGATAGTCATCCAATGAGGATGTGTGACATCAACTGCAAGCTAGCTAGCAAGAAGCTACAGCGCGTAGCATGCCGCTGGACTCTCAGCTCAAACTTTCGCTCCGAGTAAGTTCCAGTGAATACCGCTCGTCATTTCCTCCTCCCGTCCGTGAAGCTTTTTCAAACTGTCCGCGTGTGTAGGACACGACAAGTCAATATTCTCTCTCTTTTATTTTTTGGCAATGAGTTTCCTCCATTGGCTTTGTTTTAAAAGTGTGTGTGCATGTCTGTCTGTCATCTATCTACATATATAGAGAGACACTTGAGTGTTGGATGAGTCATCACGACAGAAAATCGCCTGACCAATTAAGCCACGCCCCTCCTTTGCGCGATTGTTCAGTCTCATTCAATAAGGTCATGAAGATGCTGTGGATTCTTACCCGTGAGTAAATATTTATTAACAATCAATCGTTAATCTATGAAGTCATTTAAGTGCCTTCAATGTGCTTAACCACCACTTTTATGATATTGATAGTGTAGAGGGAGAGGCAAAAGAAGCAAGGGATCTTGCAAGACACTACGCAACATGCCGGGGTGTTGTGCCAAAGTAGTTACCTCCGAAAAAAATGGATCCCCTGCCGCGTGTGCGCATATTTTTTCAATAAACCCACGAAGAAGACACGTGTGTTTTCGAGTTTTAGAAAGAAGGTTTAGTAACAAGAAAATGAATATCGCAGTTCCCCCCCCACCCCCCCAAAAAAAAGTAAGAACTCACTCGCATGGACTTTAGGTGCGTTCAATGACCATGCAAGCAGTAGGTAGTAGTAAATCTCAGCATACGTTGAGAAAGCTCAAGCGAATGAGTGATGAATGTTAATGTTTTTCGGTTTTCTTCCACATGTTTAAGGTTGTGGTTAGGGTTAGGAACAAGGAACATATTCCAAAAGTCGCCACTTATATGTGGTAAAAATGTTAAGATCCCGCGGCAGGGGATGCCATTTTTTTTCCAGGGGTAACTACTTTGGCACAACACGGGAAAGGAGTGGGGTGGAATGTAGGGGAAGGGAGGGGGTTCTTCAGGGCTGCAAGAGGCAAGCAACTGTTTTTTCATTCAGTCTCTCAGCATTCACACGCAATTTCTCCAGAAATTGCATTTTCTATCTTAACCCGTGGGTGTTATTTGTCAATTTTCTGGCATTTTTATGTTTTTCCTGTGTTTTATCAAAGAAAAAGCATTTAGAAAAAATACACTAGGGACCTGACATTTCACCAGGATTGTTAAAAAATGTAGAAGCAGGGGGGGGGGGGGGGTGTCTTAGATGAACACGACGAGGAGGCAGAGGATGATGAAAATGAGGATGATGCGATCAGGGCAAAAAAATTAGTGAGTGTCTCTCAAAAAATTAAAAACTATTATGGTCTCCTACTCACTAAGTGGCCACACATTATTTCCCCCATCCCATTCTTAACCCCTGGGCAACCCTCTACGCAGTAGCCAGAATCAGCAGCCCTGAAATGTGTTAGATTTGTTTTCCAACGAGGGCATCATACAGCGAACCATAAGAAAAGCTTCAAGCGGCTTGAGGAACTAGGCAAGGCTCTAATTTGGCCTAAAATTTTGAAACGGGAAGCAAAGCCTTCTGCCAAAGGCTTGGTGGAGCAGGTGGAGCATGCAGAGCAGGCGTGCTGGACCCCCGTCTAAGCGCCAACAATGTGGCCTTTGCACAAAACCACTTCGGGTTTCAAACGTTTTGCGCAAAATGTGGAACTTACATTTGCAAAAAACACATCAAGACCCATTACATGAAATGTTAAATGGAGAAAAAAAAGTAGTCCTGGTGTTTAGTTAGTAGTAGTTCTTCGTTTCAGTAACTGGTGTTTCATGTTCATGAATTCTGCATATTTGTTCTAAAGTGTTACTCATAAATTCTGTCATCAAAATCAGTTATTGATACTTTGACCTTCTTATTCTAAAGAAAAAAATATCTTGTTACAACTTATTGACTTATTCAAGGATCTAATTATGTCATATGAAATATTTTAATTTGATTGATATCTATCCATAATATATATATACAGCATAGTTAGTTTTGCTGTTAGCATAATACTGCTATTATTGTCCATTGGGGCATAAAAAACAACAACTATATATGTATAGATAGGTCTGATGCCACTGAACATTTTGAGCGGTTGAAAGTGAAAAAAGGTTTTCATAAATTATCACACTTCAAAGGAAAAGCCTGATTTGGGACAAAATTACATAAATTTTATGCAGAAAAATCCCATTGTGTAAAAACTGAGCATGCATAAAAAAAAATCTATTGTTATGACTTATGGACTTGTTTGAGCCTCTAACTATGTCATATGAATATTCAAATTAGTCTTTTATTTTATATATATATATACAGCACTGCTATTATTGTCCATTTAAAAAAAAAAAATATATATATATATGTATAGATAGGTCTGATGCCACTGAATATTTTGAGCGGTTGAAAGTGAAAAAAATATTCATAAATTACTAAGTTATCTCACTTCAAAGGAAATGCCTGATTTGGGCAAAATTACAAGAGTTTTGTGCTATTCAAAAAACAGCGATTGTGTAAAAACTGGGCATGCATACAAAATTCTATTGTTATGACTTATGGACTTGTTTGAGCCATATATATATATATATATATATATATATATATATATAGCATAGTTAGTCTTGCTATTAGCATAATAATGCTATTATTGTCAATAGGGGGCAAAAAACAACAACAACTATATATGTTTAGATACGTCTGATGCTACTGAACATTTTGAGCGGTTGAAAGTGAAAAAAATATTCATAAATGACCAAGTTATCACACTTCAAAGGAAAAGCCAGATTTGGGCAAAATTACAAGAATTTTGTGTTATTCAGAAAACTGCCAATGTGTGAAAACTGGGCATGCATAAAAAATTCTATTGTTATGACTTATGGACTTATTCAAGCCTCTAAATATGTCATATGAAATATTCAAATTAGACCTTTATTTTACATATACAGTATATATATACACAGCGTAGTTAATTTTGCTGTTAGCATATTACTGCTATTATTGTCCATAGAGGGCATTAAAAAAAAACATTTTTTTAACTATACATGTATAGATAGGTCTGATGCCAGTGAACATTTTGAGCGGTTGAAAGTGAAAAAAATATTCATAAATGACTAAGTAATCACACTTCAAAGGAAATGCCTGATTTTGTCAAAAATTACAAGAATTTAATCAAAACAAAATAACGCCCACGGGTTAAATATTAAAAATATAGTATAAATACTGAATATCAAAATAATTGCTTTAATATTAAAATAAATGAAAATGGAAGTAAATACTAAATACTTAACGAGTCACGAAGCCTTTAATTAGGTATTTGATTTAATTTTGGCACTCTAGTGGGTTCTTTACTGCATGTCCATACGTTCATTTCTGAGAGGGATAGCCAGGGTTCTACATTTACAGTGGTCCGGGGTTACTACGTGACTGTGTAGGCAGGGCCACCCGAAGACTGACAGTGGCCCGACTGGGCCAGTAAAAATTTCATGAATAAATATGAGATCAACAAAAACTGTCAAAACGGGGGGCTTTAGGACCCAGATGCGGGAAGGCAGAGGTGTAGTCCAAAAAAAAGGATTTAATTTCTAAAGTTCAAAAACATAAAACAAAGCATGAACTTGAACTTGAACAAAAGAGGGAACAAAAAACAGACAGCAACAAAACATGAACTTGAACTTGGGAGGGAACAGAAAACAGGCAGCATGACATGAGGACAAACGTACATACCACAATGCACCAACACAGACAGAGGAGAGACAGCAGACTAAATACACCAACACTAATGACGCAACAAGACACACCTGGACCAGACACAAGTGGCTGAGGGCACTGATTGGACAACACAAGGAAGGGCAGGGTCACAATCAACAAGACAAGGAAAACACACAAGGAAAGCAGAAACTGAACATGACAGAACCAAAACCAAAACATGACAGAACCAAAACATGACAGAACCCCTCCGTCGAGGGACGGCTTCCAGACGTCCCTTAAAAAGTTCAAAAACAGGGCGGGCGGAGGGGGCGCGGAGGCGGGAACCTGACACATCCCTCCAGTCTAGTCCGGGGGACGTCCCGGACGCCAGACGAGGGGAGCCCGGCGGCGCTGATCTGGAGGGCGCCCCGGACGCCACACCGGAATAGGACGGCCGTGGGATGAACATCTCCTGTCCACCCCCATGGGCCTGACGCCGCCATGGCAGAAGCGAAGAGACCCCGCACGAGAGCGGCCGAAGCCAGGAGGCCCGGGGCTGCAGAGGGTGAGAAAGCCCGGGGTCCTGAAGCTGCCGTGGAGGCGCGAGGACTTGAGGCGGCCGTGGAGGCGGCCGACGAGGCGCGAGGACTTGAGGCGGCCGTGGAGGCGGCCGTGGAGGCGGCCGTGGAGGCGGCCGACGAGGCGCGATGACTTGAGGCTGCCGTGGAGGCGGCCGACGAGGCGCGATGACTTGAGGCTGCCGTGGAGGCGGCCGACGAGGCGCGATGACTTGAGGCTGCCGTGGAGGCGGCCGACGAGGCGCGATGACTTGAGGCTGCCGTGGAGGCGGCCGACGAGGCGCGATGACTTGAGGCTGCCGTGGAGGCGGCCGACGAGGCGCGATGACTTGAGGCTGCCGTGGAGGCGGCCGACGAGGCGCGAAGACTTGAGGCGGCCGACGAGGCGCGAAGACTTGAGGCGGCCGACGAGGCGCGAAGACTTGAGGCGGCCGACGAGGCGCGAAGACTTGAGGCGGCCGACGAGGCGCGAAGACTTGAGGCGGCCGACGAGGCGCGAAGACTTGAGGCGGCCGACGAGGCGCGAAGACTTGAGGCGGCCGTGGAGGCGCGAAGACTTGAGGCGGCCGTGGAGGCGCGAAGACTTGAGGCGGCCGTGGAGGCGCGAAGACTTGAGGCTGCCGTGGAGGCGCGATGACTTGAGGCTGCCGTGGAGGCGCGATGACTTGAGGCTGCCGTGGAGGCGGCCGACGAGGCGCGATGACTTGAGGCTGCCGTGGAGGCGGCCGACGAGGCGCGATGACTTGAGGCTGCCGTGGAGGCGGCCGACGAGGCGCGATGACTTGAGGCTGCCGTGGAGGCGGCCGACGAGGCGCGATGACTTGAGGCTGCCGTGGAGGCGGCCGACGAGGCGCGATGACTTGAGGCTGCCGTGGAGGCGGCCGACGAGGCGCGATGACTTGAGGCTGCCGTGGAGGCGGCCGACGAGGCGCGATGACTTGAGGCTGCCGTGGAGGCGGCCGACGAGGCGCGATGACTTGAGGCTGCCGTGGAGGCGGCCGACGAGGCGCGATGACTTGAGGCTGCCGTGGAGGCGGCCGACGAGGCGCGATGACTTGAGGCTGCCGTGGAGGCGGCCGACGAGGCGCGATGACTTGAGGCTGCCGTGGAGGCGGCCGACGAGGCGCGATGACTTGAGGCTGCCGTGGAGGCGGCCGACGAGGCGCGATGACTTGAGGCTGCCGTGGAGGCGGCCGACGAGGCGCGATGACTTGAGGCTGCCGTGGAGGCGGCCGACGAGGCGCGATGACTTGAGGCTGCCGTGGAGGCGGCCGACGAGGCGCGATGACTTGAGGCTGCCGTGGAGGCGGCCGACGAGGCGCGATGACTTGAGGCTGCCGTGGAGGCGGCCGACGAGGCGCGATGACTTGAGGCTGCCGTGGAGGCGGCCGACGAGGCGCGATGACTTGAGGCTGCCGTGGAGGCGGCCGACGAGGCGCGAAGACTTGAGGCTGCCGTGGAGGCGGCCGACGAGGCGCGAAGACTTGAGGCTGCCGTGGAGGCGGCCGACGAGGCGCGAAGACTTGAGGCTGCCGTGGAGGCGGCCGACGAGGCGCGAAGACTTGAGGCTGCCGTGGAGGCGGCCGACGAGGCGCGAAGACTTGAGGCTGCCGTGGAGGCGGCCGACGAGGCGCGAAGACTTGAGGCTGCCGTGGAGGCGGCCGACGAGGCGCGAAGACTTGAGGCTGCCGTGGAGGCGGCCGACGAGGCGCGAAGACTTGAGGCTGCCGTGGAGGCGGCCGACGAGGCGCGAAGACTTGAGGCTGCCGTGGAGGCGGCCGACGAGGCGCGAAGACTTGAGGCTGCCGTGGAGGCGGCCGACGAGGCGCGAAGACTTGAGGCTGCCGTGGAGGCGCGAAGACTTGAGGCGGCCGTGGAGGCGCGAAGACTTGAGGCTGCCGTGGAGGCGGCACGGAGTCCGGGGACTGTCGCGGAGCCGGCACGGAGTCCGGGGCCTGCTGTGGAGCTGATATGGGAACTTTGAGCTGACGCGGAGCCGGAAGTTGCTGTGGAGCTGATCCGGAATCCTGGGGCTGTCGCAAAGCCGGGACAGAAACCTGGGCCTGACGCGGAGCTGATACGGGATCTTGGGGCTGACGTGAAAACGGGACAGAAACATGGGCCGACGCGGAGCTGAGACGGGATCTTGGGGCTGACGTGAAAACGGGACGGAAACCTGGGCCGACGCGGAGCTGAGACGGGATCTTGGGGCTGACGTGAAAACGGGATGGAAACCTGGCCCGACGCGGAGCTGAGACGGGATCTTGGGGCTGACGTGAAAACGGGATGGAAACCTGGCCCGACGCGGAGCTGATATGGGATCTTGGGGCTGACGTGAAAACGGGACGGGATCTTGGGGCTGACGTGAAAACGGGACGGGATCTTGGGGCTGACGTGAAAACGAGACGGGATCTTGGGGCTGACGTGAAAACGAGACGGGATCTTGGGGCTGACGTGAAAACGAGACGGGATCTTGGGGCTGACGTGAAAACGAGACGGGATCTTGGGGCTGACGTGAAAACGAGACGGGATCTTGGGGCTGACGTGAAAACGAGACGGGATCTTGGGGCTGACGCGAAAACGAGACGGGATCTTGGGGCTGACGCGGAGCCGGCACGGAGTCCGGGGGCCGACGCGGAGCCGGCACGGCCGACGTGGCTCGGGGACCTGAGACTTCGGCCGACGTGGCTCGGGGACCTGAGACTTCGGCCGACGTGGCTCGGGGACCTGAGACTTCGGCCGACGTGGCTCGGGGACCTGAGACTTCGGCCGACGTGGCTCGGGGACCTGAGACTTCGGCCGACGTGGCTCGGGGACCTGAGACTTCGGCCGACGTGGCTCGGGGACCTGAGACTTCGGCCGACGTGGCTCGGGGACCTGAGACTTCGGCCGACGTGGCTCGGGGACCTGAGACTTCGGCCGACGTGGCTCGGGGACCTGAGACTTCGGCCGACGTGGCTCGGGGACCTGAGACTTCGGCCGACGTGGCTCGGGGACCTGAGACTTCGGCCGACGTGGCTCGGGGACCTGAGACTTCGGCCGACGTGGCTCGGGGACCTGAGACTTCGGCCGACGTGGCTCGGGGACCTGAGACTTCGGCCGACGTGGTTCGGGGACTTTGGACTTCGGCCGACGTGGTTCGGGGACTTTGGACTTCGGCTGACGTGGTTCGAGGACTTGGGGCTGCCGCGGAGCCGGCGCGGAGTCCGGGAGCTGCCGCGGAGCCGGCACGGAGTCCGGGACCTGCCGCGGAGCCGGCACGGAGTCCGGGACCTGCCGCGGAGCCGGCACGGAGTCCGGGACCTGCCGCGGAGCCGGCACGGAGTCCGGGACCTGCCGCGGAGTCGGCACGGAGTCCGGGACCTGCCGCGGAGTCGGCACGGAGTCCGGGACCTGCCGCGGAGTCGGCACGGAGTCCGGGACCTGCCGCGGAGTCGGTGCGGGAACCTGGGGCTGCGGCAGCAGACGTGGCTCAGGGATTTGAGGCTGTGGCGGCAGATGTGGTTCGGGGACTGGCAGGATAGGGACTTGAGGCTGCGGCGGCAGTCCTGGCAGGGAAAGGGACATGAGGATGCGGCGGCAGTCCTGGCAGAGAGGCTTGAAGCTGTGGCGGCAGACCTGGCAGAGGACTTGAGGCTGTGGCGGAAGACCTGGCAGGATAGGGACTTGAGGCTGCGGCGGCAGTCCTGGCAGGGAAAGGGACATGAGGCTGCGGCGGCAGACCTGGCAGAGAGGCTTGAAGCTGTGGCGGCAGACCTGGCAGAGAGGCTTGAAGCTGTGGCGGCAGACCTGGCAGAGAACTTGAGGCAGCGGCGGCAGGCGTGGTACGACAGGGACTCGAGGCTGCGGCTGAGCCGATACGGGGACCTGGGGCTGCGGCGGAGCCGACACGGGGACCTGGAGCTGCGGAGGCAGACGTGGCTCGGGGACTGAGAACAGTGGTGGCAGACGTGGTTCGGGAACTGGGAACAGCGGTGGCAGACGTGGCACGATAGGGACTTGAGGCTGCGACGGTAGACCTGGCAGGATAGGGACTTGAGGCTGCGGCGGCAGTCCTGGCAGGGAAAGTGACATGAGGATGCGGCGGCAGTCCTGGCAGAGAGGCTTGAAGCTGTGGCGGCAGACCTGGCAGAGGACTTGAGGCTGTGGCGGCAGGCCTGGCAGGATAGGGACTTGAGGCTGCGGCGGCAGTCCTGGCAGGACAGGTACTTGAGGCTGCGGCTGAGCCGATACGGGGACCTGGGGCTGCGGCGGAGCCGACACGGGGACCTGGGGCTGCGGCGGCAGACGTGGCTCGGAGAGTTGCGGCTGGCGACTCCGAGCTCCACCATCTGAAGCCCAAGGACGCCCAACTCCCTTAACCAAAGAGGACAGCAGGTCCATTTGGGCGGCCATGACGTGCTGGAGCTCCTCCTGGCGCGACAGGCGCGCCTCCTGATTCCCCATCATGGTTTTCAGCACTCCCGCTGGGTCCTTCTCTGGTTGGTGCATTCTGTCAAAACGGGGGGCTTTAGGACCCAGATGCGGGAAGGCAGAGCAGGGAGGCAGAGGTGTAGTCCAAAAAAAAGGATTTAATTTCTAAAGTTCAAAAACATAAAACAAAGCATGAACTTGAACTTGAACAAAAGAGGGAACAAAAAACAGACAGCAACAAAACATGAACTTGAAAGGGAACAGAAAACAGGCAGCATGACATGAGGACAAACGTACATACCACAATGCACCAACACAGACAGAGGAGAGACAGCAGACTAAATACACCAACACTAATGACGCAACAAGACACACCTGGACCAGACACAAGTGGCTGAGGGCACTGATTGGACAACACAAGGAAGGGCAGGGTCACAATCAACAAGACAAGGAAAACACACAAGGAAAGCAGAAACTGAACATGACAGAACCAAAACCAAAACATGACAGAACCAAAACATGACAGAACCAAAACATGACAGAACCAAAACATGACAAAAACTTGCTTTTTTAATATTAAGTATTTTGAAATTATCCACTGAAATTCAAAAATCATCATTGATAGTTTTTTGGACTCTGCACATAAATGTTTTTTTTTAACTTATTTTTTTAACTTTCTGTTTATTGAGTTTTCACATAGAAAAAAAATGCCATTGTCCAACAGTATTCACAACAGATGAGAAATAACCAAACCAATCCCCATCCCAGACCACCCACCCCGCCACCTACTCCAGGCAAACCAGAACTTATGAAAGTGAAATACCAGTCATAAAATACAGATTTCAGACAAATCAAATGCACATCTGGCCATTAATAAAGACAACATATGCATGAAAAAACAATAAAAATAAAAATTAAAGTGACCTGAAAGGCCTTACTGAGGCAAAATCTGACAATTTGCAGTGTTGACAAAATACATAGACAAGGGTATCCATACGTTGTCAAATGCCGATGTTTTTTTTTTTTAGATAAAGTTAGTCTAATATTTTCCAATTTCAGAAAATAAAGAACTTCCCTGACCCAATCAGTGTAGGTAGGTGGAGCTGGCGACTTCCACCTAAACAGAATCAATCTCCTGGCAAGCAACATCGTGAATGCAATTCCTCATCTCAGATTAAACGTCAGAACTAGAAGGGCACACTCCGAAAAGAGCAGTTAGGGCGTCCGGATCAATATTTCTCCAAGCAACTTTGGATAATGTGTTAAATATATCAGACCAGAAATTATACAAAGAGGAGCAGCCCCAAAACGTATGCAAGTAGTTCGCTTCGTCATGTTGACATCGATCACATACAGTAGAGGAGATACTGTATGAAACATCTTTGCAAACCAAACCTTAGTGTAATAAGCTCTATGTAAAATATGACATTGCATAAAACAATGTCTTGGGCAAATTGAGGACTTGTGCACCCTATTTAAAACCTCCCTTCAAACCTCATGTGAAACAGTTCCCCCCCCAAATCTGTCTTCTACACAGCCCTCAACATGGAGGAGCTTTTACTAAGATTACAGATGTTCATATAAATAAGCAAGATTGCCCCTTTAATGGAAGTGATAGGTTTTAAAAACGCCTCAATATCTGAGGGATCTGGGAGAGTTGCGAGAATGAGTTGCGAACAAAGTGTTGTGCCTGGAGGTACCTGTAAAATGGTTCCTTGGAAGAGAGAATTTGTTTACCAATTGTTGAAAAGAAGCAAATATAGAGACAACATACAAATCCCTAAATGTTTTTATACCCAGCCCTGCCCACAAGGAAAAACTGTTATCCAATAAGGATGGAGGGAAGGTGTGATTTGATGTAAGTGGCACTCCAACAGAAAGCGATTGCAAGCCAAAGTGCCGTCCAAATTGTGCCCAAATTTTCAAAGAAGAGGATACCACCGCATTTTTAGAATAGCTAGAGGAAGATCTAAAACCTAAGAGGAGAATATAATAAAGCCTTCAAGGGCACTGGACGAACAGAGTTGATTTCCATAACCAGCCATGGTGGGCCACTCCCAGCATCCTCATCCCGGACCAAATAAGTCAAGTTTCTCACATTTGTTGCCCAGTAAAAATACAGAAAACTAGGCAAGGCCATTCCACCCGAAGCCTTGGGCCTCTGTAACACTTGAAGCCGCACCCTGGGAGGTTTCTTACCCCAAATAAAATCCAAAATAAGACAATGTAAAAAAAAAAAAAATTGAAAAATGAAAGTGGAAGAAAAATTGGAATACTTTGAAAGAGATATAAAAAAACGTGGAAAAACATTTTCACAGTATTGATATTAGCTGCAAAAGAAACGTGCACACATGTTTTGAGTAGGGTTATATCCTCCCATGAGGAATGGCTTGAACGAGATATAAACCCCCGAAAATGTCAAATATTCAGTTAGATTTTTATACTGCCAAAAAAACATAACATGCAAAAAATAGAAACTACAGAGAAGTCATTTTATCAAAGGCTTAATAATACAGTATAAATGTTCTAATTATGAAGCTTTTCGTATTTTATTGTGGACAGCATCTACAGGGCCAGTGCCGGTTCTGGCAGGGTCACCACCCAATAGGCTGAATGTAGAACGCTGATAGGGAGAGTGTGAGCATGAGAGACTGTATAATGTGTCTCTCTATCGTGTCCTGGTTGTCCCAGGGGCCGGTGAAATGTGCCTAGAACACCTCAACAGGGAGGCATCCTAACCAGGGGCCTCACTTATCAACGTTGCATACGCACAAAATGGGGCCTGAAAAATGCATACACAATGTCATGCGTTAAGTATGTGACCTATCAAAAACACTTCACTCAAGAATAATAGGCCTACCTCAAGATACTTGAACTCTTCCACTTGGGGCAGGATCTCATCCCCAACTGTTTAGCGTGTGAACATGTGAGAATGTCTTGTGTAGTGAGAAAGCATGTGTGCCATCAGAAGTGTAATTGCCATATTCCATGTCTTACAGTTGCTGGTCTTGTGCACTTTCGTTGTGCACTCCCCATCACTGGAAACCTCATCTGTACAGTCACACATGACTCCACAGGAAGTCACTACAAAATCACTGGCAATGAGAATACACCATGCCCTCGGTACCAGTGGACCGATGGGGCGGTAGGTTACATAATGTCTCGCTAGGGTTTATACTGTATACACTGTAGTACCATTTCGAATTAGAGTTGCTCAAATTCTAACATGGTAAAAGATGGTATGCTAACGTATAGCAATATGAGGCAGCTATGAAATCTTGCATCTTTATATCTTAGTTTGGTGCCGTTTATAAGAAATGATCAAATGATCAAATGCTAGTTGCCATGATTACATATAGCTAGGTAACAATCTGAGTAGAGGAAAGACATGGGAACCTTGATGAGTTTCATGTCAGGCCCTGATGTAGGCACTACTTTAAATAAGAAATAATCAAATAGCAACATATACACTAACAAGATGGCACTGTTGGTAAAAAAAAAAAAAAAGTGCTGTGGAAGATAAATAAGGGTTTTACATCAGTAGTCAGGTCTTACTTCAAATGAGAATTGGTGAAATGATTACATGTTAGATGTTGGTAAGTATACTGTATGTATGTATAGCAAACTTGCAATCCAGGAGAGATAGCAAGAGACAAACTGCTAATGATTGTGCGTCTGTGTATTTTAGGATGACCCGCTGGCCATTTCCTTTCGAATGAACAAGTCAGAAAGCGCCAAAGTGGTCCAGCACTGGAATAACACATACCTTCATCTCAGCGATTGCGTGGAGAACGTCACTTTGAGGCTAATTTGCCCCAAACAGGTGAGAAACATTGCAACGCCACCAGCGACGCCGCATCCACATTTATGCTGATGACAAAAATGTTACGCTAACCGACATACTTTTGTTGTTGTTTCTGCACAGGATTATGAAATAGATGTCCCGTGCTCAGGTAAGCCTCATTTCCATTCTTATTCAGTTCCTCCACTTCAGAAAAATACCAGCTGGCGGCATAGATCAAATAAGGGTTAGGGTTTATTTTTAAGGCAAAATAAAATAAAGGGTGTTCGTCTCGAGAAATGACGGTAGCTTCCTGGGAACAAATAATGCAGAGTGACCGCCAGTAGATTGAGGTGGACCGGTTGTAACAATAAATGATGTAATTCCCCGAAAACAAAAATGCCCAACACTGTAATGTTACCACCAATCGCTCGAGTGATTGGAACAGCTTTTGGAGTAGGGCTAATGTTTAAGAAAATCCGGTATTAGTTTGTTAAATGATGGGATGCATTCAGGTTCTGATGTCTTATTTTTTAATTTGCAGTCAACTGCACTGAAAGTCCTGATGGTGCTTGGTCTTTAGGTAAGTGTACACGGCAAACACTGTGCACAAATGACTCCTACACGTACTTCGGCTAATGTGTTTTTTTGTAAACAGACAATTTTGAGTTTCACAAAAAAAAGTGAAAAGAAAGAATATATATCTCTTCCGTGATGAACTAGGGTTCACTACAATGTTGCCTATGACAGAAATAAATGTGGAACCTTGTGCTCTCCTCATATATTTGTGATTGCCATCACTGTGCTGCTGGCGGTTGTTCTGGTACTCCTTGGTTGGTTCTATGTCCGACCATGGGTCATCAGGCTTTTCAGGAAAGACTCATCAGCTCCATATTGAAAATCAATATGGAATGGAGTTGAAGTGCCCATCTACAGCTGAGGTCTGTCTTTATGATTGGATGGGGCCTCTTTTTTTAAGTCTCATAACTTCTATGCCACTTTTCCTTTGTTGGAATACATCAACGGGTCAAAAAGAGTTAAAGAGGGGTTTCATTTCAAACAGATTAATCTCCACTTTTCTTTAATTATGTCATCGCGAGCCACCCAATATTGATGACGTACAGTATATATCTAGCTTGCTGTCTTCCTCTCTGTCCTTGAAACTTTCTTCCACATATTTCTGTATTTTATATTTTGCGTTTACAGCTGTATTGTTTCTCTAACGATAGTAATAGACTTAAAAATATGCTAAATATAAGTTATTTTATTTAAATGTATTATTTTAAAAGTCTCTGGCATTAATTCCCTTGAGCGTCTTTAAGTAGTCTACAAACTTTGCCAGCCGTCTATTGCTTTAAATATTGCTGCTGTAAAGTACAGTATTGTGGGTAATGCATCACCTTTTATAAAGGTTGGTCAGAAGTGAGCTCGCCTCAGCTAAAACGAGAATCCGAAGAGGCAAAAGGATTCGGAAAACAAGAGTTATCTAACTGAAGGGAACCGCACACTATGCTGTAATACAGAGGCCGGCAATATAGTTTGGCAGCGGACCAACATTTTTCCTCAAATTCTATCATGGGCCAAAATTACATTTTCATCTGGCAAAACTTAATTTAACAAAGCTGAGGGTTTGACTTTATCGCGGTATTGATGTCACGGTAATATTTATTGTGATATTGTATGAAAGATTTGTGGGGTCCAATGCAATGGGGGTCAGGGGGGTCGCTCGAAGCGGAGGCATTAGTTATATTTATTTATTTATTTTTTTGAAAGATAAATGTACTCTCCTTACCAAAGCCATTTAGCGTACACGCTAGCTTTTGTTTACCTATCTCGTGAAAGTAATATTGTAATGTCTCGTGGGCCAGTCAATAGAGATCCTGACGTTGATATCACGCGTCCCAAAATAGCAGTTAGCGCAGCCATTTTGGCATGATAGAAACCACATCTGCCACTTTGAAGCATTTCCGAGCAACATGGAGAACAAAATTACATTTTAAGCAAAACGGTTTATTTTACAGACCAGGATGATAGCAAGGCACTTTACTGTGAATAATGTGACTGACAACCCTAATTACCAGGGGGGGTTCTTATCCCCATAACGTCATATTTGGCAGGTCAGATATAATTGGGGGCGGGCAACCCCTGCTCTCATGTCTTAACTGATTGCAGTGACGGTTGAAATAATGAAGCTTTACGGGTGGTCCGAAGTTTCCTTTTAATTTCCTTTCCTTTGTCTCATAAACAAACGCTCCATAAAAGCTGGAAAATAAAACAAACATGACGTTGTCAATTAGACACGTTAACATTTCCTCCATACAGATAAAGTGAGGCCAACTAAACTTAAAACTCTTTTCATAATTGTAAGTGACAAGTGAATGTTGTAAATTGTATTGTCCGGAAGGAAAAATTAACAAATAAAAACAAAACAAAAAACGTTGGATTTGTCGTGCGTGAAACTATTTCTACCTCTTCAAAATGTCTCGCGCTCCAAATCAATTTGCCATCTCCGACGTCCCTCTACCCTTCCGCATACCTTCAAAATAAACTTCCGCTCAAAGAGGAAGCTAGAAAATAAAAGTCCCAACATTGACAGAAATTTAGAAAATAATCGTGTCCTTTACACTGATCATTTGTGTTTTATTTATTTATTTACAATATTTTCCCACATTAGCTTCATTCAGCTTTCTTGGGTCCAATGTGTGTTTTCTTTTTTTTTTTTATACATATTCATACATGCCAAGTTGTTCCAATTTGTCCATATTTTGTTACAGGTTACTGATGTGTTCAGTTCCACTTTAACTCTTTGACTGCCAAAAACGTTAAATAACGTTTAGTAAAATCCTACGGAGGAGTGCCAAAGACGTTAAAAGACGTTCACCAAGTTTTTTTTTTTTTTGGAAACGGGTAAAGGAAAGCCTTGGCCAGCTGTGCTGAAAGTATCAAGCAGATCTAGTTAGTATAATGACTATTTTTGGCCCCTAGATGGCAGCGATGACTCTCTTTGTACAAGATCGGGTAGGTGTCAGTAGTAGAAGACGTGTTGAGGGGACAATGGCTAAGAAAGCGAAAATGGCGACCGGTGGCAAGCAGCTCACACTTGATCGTTTTTTTCAAAGAAGAGAAGCATCAACCAGTGCTAAAGAGAACATTGATGACGACGATGATGATGATGATGATGGTGACTCCGAGGTTGACGCCGAAGTTGGAAGCCTTGACGCGGCGGCTATGATCACGTCTTAAAGCCTCACCGGCTAGCAATGCTAACGCCGGAAAACGCGGAGCACAACCGAGCACTTCTGCTCAGGCGGACGTTCAATCGGACGACGAGTCCAATGCATATTCATCGGAGGAGTGGGTACAGTCTGATCACGGAGAAGACACTGGTTATGGACTACGATGCCACCATGAATGGAGCGGATAAGATGGATCAGAACATCTCTTACCACCCGGTATAGGAACTGAAAGACATGAGGAAGCCAGACGTAACACCACCGTAACGTCACCGTATCATGATCCTGAGAGTAGACTTGATGGCAACATGGCCAAATACACACTGCAGTATATACTTGCTATTCCTCGGAAAAAAAGCCAGCAAGTGTAGCATCTGCAATCGCAGTGAAACTAATCTGTTGTGCAAATCCTGCTGCATCCCCTTGCACGCAGGCGAGTGTTACAAAAAGAAAAACTGTATTTGAAACATCCACACAATTGTAAATAGTACCACGGTTGCACACATTTGTAAATAGTTTGCCAAATAGTTTTGTCAAATTGTTACACTGTTGAATGTAAATAAACATATTTTGCTATCAAAAAGCACTTTTTCATTGTTGGTGGTAGTGTTTTACTGAAGTAAAACACTGTTTAGGTGTTTGTGGCATCATTCATGGAAAAAAAAGGTGTCAAATTCACTAGAGTGCATGAAATAAAATCGTTTCACAATAAGCTTGATTTCTCCGTATTTTGTTTCAAAACAGAGCATTTGGGTGAAACTAACCATTTTCTATTGTTGATTACCGAAAAACGGAATAAGGTAGAAACAAACTTTTTTTTTCTGATGAAAGATGCTAGTCCAATCTTTCATTTGGTAGTATGTGTGTTTCCATAGTCCAAACACACTGCTGGCTGGCACCCACGGCATCCCTTTTCTGAAAACGTCTGGCAGTCAAAGAGTTAAGTGGAAAAATTACAGAGAGGACATTTTTAGCGCTAGGTTCACTTGGAGCATTGGTCTCAAACTCCAGTCCTCAAGGGTTGTAGGTAGTCCTGCATGCTTTTAAGATTTCCCTCCTCCAACACACCTGATTCGAAGGATCAGTCAATCAACAAGCTCTGCAGAAAAGACTGTGGCCCTTAAGGTCATGAGTTTGAGACCTATGACTTTGAATTTGTAAGAGAGGGAGTAGGTAGCACACACGTGACCTGTACGATCTATTACTTTCTTGCACAACTTTTTTTGTGTGAAACTATCTTGTAAGGTTGTTATTTTTTCTCTGGAAATATGACTGTAACATTATTACCCATGTGTGAGTTATACTTTTGTCAACAAACAAAAACAATCTTTGGACTACAACTACTACTGTACAACAAAAAAGTTTTTTTTTTCTTGAAATACTTTTGTAAAAAGACTTCTGTGCCAAAATAAAGGCTTTTTTTCTCACAAGTTTGCCACTATCTAAAATGTGTGAGAGAGTGAGAGTGTGTGAGAGCGTGCATGTGTTTGAGTGAGCATGTGTGTGATTGTCATTGAAAGTTTAGTATGAGAGTTTGTTAGTTGTGAAAGTGAATTTTTTTTTTTTTTTTTTTGTATGTGGATGTGTTTTTGTGCGTGTGTGTGTGCGTGCGTGCGTGCGTGCGTGTAAAAAAAAAACCCCATACCGTTCACCTAAACCGAACACTTCAAAATCCAGCCAGAGTCGTGGGGCCGCCAGGAGACCCGAAGAGGGACCAAAGAAAAGAAAGAAAAGCGAAGCCCAGCACCGACCAGACACCACCCACCGGGCCACTAACCAGAGCCCTTCACCAACCCATCTAAATTGACATCTTAATTCCAACAAATCAGGGAGACCTCAAGGGCCCAAAGGAGAAACTGAGGAAAGGTAGAAAGGACAGACGAAGCAGAGTGAGATCCACAGACACCAGCTTCCACCGATTCAATGACCTGAGGGAGAAACAGATTGTGTCTGAGTTTCGATAGATGCTGGTGTGGTGGATCTGGCATGCATAAAAATCTCCACCAAAGAGGGGAGCCGTCGACCCCCGGGCCCCGCAGGGGCCACCGGCCGGAGAGCAAACCCAGGAGCAGGAGCGCCCCCCACCCCAACGCGGCCCGCGCCCCCAACCCAACGCAGCAGGACGGGGCACTGCAGGCCCACCAGGCACCCCACCGGCCCACAACCCCCGCTCCCCCCCGCCCCCCATCCACCCCCGCCATCCACCCCAACCCAGGCCCAAACGCCCCCAGGTCCCCAAATCCCCAGACACCCCAGCACCCCCCCACCACCACCACCCCCCAACCAAGCCGCCCCACCAACCGACAGCCCCCGACCCCCAGACCCCGGGGACACACCGCACCCAGGCATCGGCGCCGAAGAGGGGCCGGGCAGCGGAGCGGGGAGGGCATCCGCGCCCACCCCACCCCCCACCATGCGGAGGGACGGAACACCAGGGGCAGAAGGGGAGATGGGGGCACCGGAAGACGGGTGGCACCCCCGAACCCCAGGCCCAGCGGGGAGAGGCCCCGGTCGTCACCCCAACGATCTAAGTGAAAAACTAATCCTGTTACTGAGTTCGCCAGCTCGCCGACTGGCGAACTCTACCCCTAAACCGTGAGTGTGACCCCACCCAGTGTATATACATAAGTGTGTGTGTGTTGTGCATTAAAATTGGGGGCAGGTGAACCGGAGCAGAGGGAAATGAGGCATTGGTACGTCTGATAACGTTTGCACTGTATTGGAATTAGTAATTATGCACTGTATTAGAATTAGTAATTATGGTTTTAAATCACTTTTTTAGTGAGGTTGAATGTGTCGCGAATAAATATGGAGAGAAATTTGTGTCTTTATTTTCAATCAAACGAGATTTGCAATAAAAAATTTCAATCAAACAAAAAGTTGCAAATCTTTTTTTGTCTTTTGGGTCCTCCTCAACCAATGATAGAAGCCTTTTCATTGGTTAGCTTGGAAGCCGTCTGACTCTTCCCGCCTCATTCTACAGTCACTTTTTTTTTGTGAGGTTGAATGTGTCGCAAATAAATATGGAGAGAAAATTGTGTCTTTATTTTCAATCAAACAAGAGATTTGCAATTTAAAAAAAATATTAAATCAAACAAAATTAGCGGATTTGCAACCTCAAATACATTTCAATCAAACAAAAAAGGGATTTCAAATTAAAAAAAATATTTGCAAACAAAAAAAACAATTGCAAGCAAAATTTGTATTAATTTATAATATAATTTGTATTTTTTTTTTTTTTTTACTTTTGCAAACAAGTTTTTAGGTTTTGGTTGCAAATCTATTTTTTGGTTGTGAATCTGTTTTGCGGTTGCGAGTCAGTTTTTTGGTTGGAAATATTTTTCTGTGTTGTGTGGTCTTCCGCTCAACCGATGATAGAAGCCTTTTCATTGGTCAGCTTGGAAGCCGCTGCGACAACATTCATTGGTCAGCTAGGAATGGGGGAGTGACAATGTCCGTCTGACTCTTCCTGCCTCATTCTACATTCTACATGCCGCCAGGATCGAGGAATATATTGCTTCTTTTTTTTCTTCCAGTTTTGTGTTTTAGGTACATCTTATATTTATCTAAAAGCAACCCATGATCTGTCGTTTATCCGGTGCTTTGGTCTAATCACTCACTCAGCATTGCTTAGCCATGCTAGCTCTCATAGTTGATACCTGACTCATTCATGAAGCTATGTTGTTAGCAAGTCGAAACGCTACAAATACACAGCTCACTGGGATGGCTGTTAGTATGAAGTTTTGTTAGTTTTTTTTACTCATAAAAAAAGCCTTTGCATTCACTTCACATACAAGCACGACTGGGAGTCGAATGTATTTACAATAGCTGCTTCCCCTACGTCTTGGATGTTTGAAGTAGAGATTAAATTTGTAATTAAAATATTTTGTAATAACTTTAATCTGTGATTGTTATATTGTTCATTGCTCGTTTGTTAATTCTACAAATCACTTGTCAAACACATCTTACCTAAATATAAACAAAAAACTACTTTGTATGTTTGTCACTTAGGGACTTGGACATTTTTTTTCAACATTTTAAAATCACATATAAAATGGTTTCATCAAATACACCGCAATTTAACAGAGGAAATGATACCCCATTTGTCAATTTTGGTCAAACCAGTCCAGAGATATCTTTAAAGTTCATAAAATTGCCCCTTTTTGTTGAATGCAATTACATGGGTTGGAATTCGTCGGCCAACAGGTAAGTGACCTCCGACGAGATAATGCCGAGTTACGCTTTTCACTCATGGCTGTTTCAGCCGAGTTGGAAACAATTAAAAAGGAGAATAAAATGCTGAAAGAAACGTTTTTGGATGTCCAATCCCGTAGTATGCGGGATAATTTAATATTCTCAGGCATATCCGAGAATACCTCTGACAATCCAGAGGCCGAGATAAAAAAAATTATGACTCTTTTCACTGGGTACATCGGCTTGGAGCCCGTAGGGGCAACAAACCCCGTCCTATTATCACTAAGTTTGAGCATTTTAAACAGAAATAATTTGTTAAAAGTAAAGGACGGGATCTTAAAGGGACCTCTTTCGGAAAGAATGACCAATTCCCGAGAGAGATTAATGAGCGGCGAAAGGTACTGTTTCCTATAATGAGGCAAAATAGGCAGGAGGGTAAACAGACTACGATAGTCGTTGATAAGCTATACATCGATGGCCAACTATTCCGGAACCCCAAATCCACTTTCTGGCGGAACTAAACTTTGTTTGATTATTAGATGTATACATATACTGTATATGTGGTTATAAAACCTAAAATATGAATACTCATTATGTTTAGGTTATATTACAAATATAATATTAATACATAACTATATCTAAAATATATTCAAACAAAAAATCTCGCTTAGGTTACCAGTTACTGGTGTATTGTTATACAGTATGTTTAATCCCCCTCTATTTTCCTTCACTTTCACCTCCCTCCCCGTTTTTTCACTGTTATATTTACTTACATGTTACCTCATATTTTACACAAATTACATAAAAAACCTAACCACTTCGATTCTATCCTACAACTTGCCAATATTAACAAATAGCCTATACAGATATATACACAGGACTGAGTCTATATTGTTTGTATGCATAAATTAGTTCTGGTTTTCTGGAATGTTTGTGGCGCTCGCTCACAGGAAAAAATAATAAAAAATTTAGACCATGTCTTAAAATTAAAAGCAGATATTTGTCTCCTTCAAGAAACCCACCTACAAAAATCTGAAGAAAAATTACTTATTGATAAGAATTTTACTCAAGTGTACTCTGCCCCTTACAACGGTAGACAAAGAGGAGTCTGTATACTCATAAATAAGAATTTATTTTTTACCATAAATAATACAGTAACAGACCCAGAAGGCCGATACATTATTATTCAGGTGACTACATTTAATAAAATATATACATTTGGTAATTTATATGCCCCTAATAATGATGATCCGGCCTTTTTCCATAAATTTTTCTCTCAGCTGTTTTAGTTAGCAGCGAACGCTACTATTATTAGTGGAGCCACTACATCGTGATAACTTACATTGATGTTTCTGCATTTGGCAATTTATTATTATATTATATTATTAGTATGGGATTTTTTTTAATGGGCTTTAGGTGAACTGATGAATACACACACGCTCGCACGCACGCACGCACACACACACACACACACGCACATACACATACTCACCCACATACAAAAAAAAAGTATATATATGTATATATATATATATATATATATGTGTGTATATGTATATATATATGTATATGTATTTAAAAAAAAAAAAAACATTTATTAAAATTTTTTTAATTGATTTGTTATTTAAAAAAAAAAAAAAAGGAGAGCAATGATGATGTCAAATCGAATGAACAATACTGAGCTCTTCTGTAGAAAAAAAAAAATAAATAAAAATTAGTGGAGGAAACTTTAACTTAAATCCATGAATAGATCGCTCTAATAATACAAGGCTATTACAATCTACTAAAGTAATAGGGGAATATATGGATGATTTTGGCCTCGTCGACAACTGGAGACTTAAAAGAAGGAATTTACCTTCTTTTCCACTGTGCACCGGTCTTTTTCAAGAATTGATTTTTTTCTTACAAATAATTCTATTGCCGATAAAATTGTTACACAAATACATCCTATTATTATTAGCGACCATGCACCAGTCTCCCTTACCCTACAAGTTGATTATGCCTTTAAACCACCCCCGACATGGTGTTTTAACATCTCACAGCTAAATTCCGCAGACTTTGACAAAATTATAAGAAGAAAGTGGACAGTCTTTTGGGAAATAAATGACTCTCGAGACTTTTTTTTTTTTTCAGGAGAGCTCAGTATTGTTCATTCGATTTGACATCATCATTGCTCTCCTTTTTTTAAAAAACAAATAAATTAAAAAAAAATTAATAAAAATGTTTTTTTTCTCTTTTTTTTTAAATATATATACATATATATATATACATATACACATATATATATATATATATATATATATATATATATATATATATATATACATATATATATATTTTTTTGTATGTGGGTGAGCATGTGCATGTGCGTGCGTGCGTGTGTGCGTGTATTCATCAGTTCACCTAAAGCCCATTAAAAAAAAATCCCATACTAATAATATAATATAATAATAAATTGCCAAATGCAGAAACATCAATGTAAGTTATCACGATGTAGTGGCTCTCGCTAGCAGACAGAATTAAGTATCCAGAATTAGGTTAAAAAATTCTATATACGTAGACCATGTTTCGATAAATTTTGATATTTGTTTTTTATTTGAGGCAGATATTTTTTCCATTAAAATGTGATTTATAAGGAGGTTAGACCATTGGTCGATATTCAGAGTTTGTTTATTTTTCCAGTTAACAAGAATTGTTTTTTTAGCGATAGTAAGGGCTACAAGTGTAGATTGAAATTGTTTATGTGGTAAGTCAGTTGTTGTTAGGTCACCTAGCAAACACAAGTTTGGAGATAAAGGTATCCTACAGTCCAAAATAGCGGAAAGTTTTTCTAAGACTTTAGTCCAGAAATACATAACCGGAGTACATAACCATAAAGCCTGAACATAAGTGTCTGTAGTGTTTTGTAAGCATTGGAGACAAATGTCGGAGTCTGAGAGTCCCATTTTCTTCATCATATATTGAGTAATGTATGTTCTGTGAATAATTTTATATTGGATAAGTTGTAAATTTGTGTGTTTTGTCATTTTAAATGCGTTTTCACAAACTTGAATCCAAAAGTTAGGTTCCGGTGCTATAGACAAGTCTGTCTCCCATTTCGAGATGGGTAAAGACATTTTATCAGTATATGAAAGTAACTTATATATTTTTGAAAGTTTTTTTGTTGTTGTCGGAGAAAGCTTGTTAATATCTTTAGCTAAATCAGGCGGTTGGAGCGTACCCCGAAGTGTTGGAATTTTTTTTCTTTATCAGATTTTTAACTTGTAGATAATGTAAAAAAATTCCGTTTTTTATATTGTATTTTTGGAGCAAGGATGTATATGATATAAACATATTATCTGAGAAGAGATGGTGGAGATGTGTAATTCCTTTCTGCTCCCACACACCTAAATGAAACGGTTGGTTGTTAAGTTGAAAGTCGGGGTTATGCCATAGGAGAGAAAGCCCACAGGGCTCCACTTGGGCTTTTGTCAATTCTAGTGCCTTCCACCAGGCAGTCACGGTGGCGGAAATCATTGGGTTTTTAAAACAATTATGACGCTTAATCGATGTTGTAATAAAGAGTAAATCTCGAAGTCTGAGGTTATTACAATCCTTCTGTTCTAGTTCCAACCAACAGTTAGTGTCTCTGTTGGGTTGTGCCCATAGAATGATATATTGTAGCTGGTTAGCTATATAGTAGTACATAAAATTTGGTGCCTCTAGACCACCTTTGGATTTACTTTTCTGAAGAGTAGATAGACTAATCTTTGTTTTTTTTTTTATTCCAGTAAAATTTTGTAACGGCTGAGTCCAACAACTGGAACCATTTAGCCGTAGGTTTAAATGGAATCATTGAAAAAAAATAGTTTATTTTGGGTAAAACTTTCATTTTAATGGTGGCTATTCGTCCTATTAGAGAAATAGGAAGATTATTCCAGCGCTCCAAGTCACTATAGATGTTATCCAGAAGTGGAGAAAAGTTTAAATGAATTAAATCAGTTAATTTAGGTGAGATTTTTATGCCTAAGTATTTTAAATTACCTATAGGAAATGAGTAGTGTGGGTCCTGGCTTGCAGGGTTCCATGAATTTTCTGTAATAGGTAGAAGTGTTGATTTTGTCCAGTTAATAGAATAATCTGATAACTGTGAGAATTTAGTTATTAAGTTAAATACTTCCCCTAGCGAAGTAGCCGGCTTTTCTAAATAAAGTAAGATGTCATCGACATATAGATTAATTTTATGTTCTGTTACCCCAGAGTGAATTCCTTGAATCCTTCTTTCCTGGCGTATGGCTAATGCAAGTGGCTCAATAAATATTGCAAATAATAAAGGGGATAGTGGGCATCCCTGTCTTGTGGCTCTCTGTAAAGTAAAGATATAATCCCATTAGTAGTAACTGTAGCTTTTGGAGAATCATATAATACTGATACCCAGTGGATAAATGATTTCCCAAAGCCAAATTTATTTAAAACAGCAAAGAGGAAGGACCAGTTAACTTTGTCGAAAGCTTTTTCTGCAATATTATTAGTAGAGTGCCGATCTTTAATAAAGCCTGTTTGGTCGCTATGAATAATTGTCGAGATTACTGTTTCTAGTCTAGATGTGAAAGCCTTAGTGATAATTTTAATATCAGTGTTAATTAGTGAAATCGGACGGTAACTTGATGGAAGGGTTGGGTCTTTTTCTGGCTTTAATAAAAGTTTAATTGCTGCTGTATTCATGTGTGGGCGTATGTAACCCTTAGTTTTAATTTCTGTTACTACTCTTAAGAATAGTGGAGCAAGCATTAACCAGAAGTGCTTAAAAAATATAGCCGGATAACCATCCGGGCCAGGTGCTTTGCCATTAGGCATACTATCTAGAGCACTGTACAACTCGTTTATAGTAAGTGGCGCATCTAACATGTCTTTATATTCAGTAGTTAACTGAGGTATATTTAAGCTACTGAGGAATGCCTCAATATGCTCAGGGTTAGGCTTGTTAGTTTCTAAGTATAGGTTACGATAATAGTTATAAAAAATGTGATTAATTTCTTCTGGTCACTCTCCAGACTTATCTCCATCTCTTCTCTGGGAAGCTGGGAAAAGCGGTAATTAGAGGTAAAATTATATATTCATCTTATAAAAAGGAACAGGATTTTTTTTTTAAAAAAAAAAGACTTGGAAGATAAAATTAAACAACTGACGGATTAGTACACAATAAACCCAAATAACCAAATATGGACTGACTTACAAAATACAGTTAGACGATATGTTATCTTAAAAGACAGAGTTTATAATACAACAATTGAGATACAACAACTTCGAATGTAATAACAAATCAGGTAAATTTCTTGCAAACCAACTTCAACGCAATCGGGCAAAATCTCTTAAAACGGCTATTAAAGGGACAACTGGTGAATGCACACAATCACCAGAAGAAATTAATCAAATTTTTTATAACTATTATCGCAACCTATACTCAGAAACTAACAAGCCTAATCCTGAGCATATTGAGGCATTCCTCAGTAGCTTAAAAATACCTACTGAATATAAAGATATGTTAGATGCACCACTTACTATAAACGAGCTGTACAGTGCTCTAGATAGTATGCCTAATGGCAGAGCACCTGGGCCGGATAGATATCTGGCTATATTTTTTAAGCACTTTTGGTTAATGCTTGCTCCACTATTCTTAAGAGTAGTAACAGAAATTAAAACTAAAGACAGGGATGCCCACTGTCCCCTTTATTATTTGCAATATTTATTGAACTGCTTGCATTAGCCATACGCCAGGAAAGAAGGATTCAAGGAATTCACTCTGGGGTATGTTAGACATTATTAACATTTTAATTCTTTATTTCATATATTAACCATGTTGAAATGTTTTACAGATGTGTAAAGTAAGTGAAATAGTGTTGAACTCAGTATAATTTGACCTTAACCTAAGCCATACACCTTGTTTGGTCTAAAATTCCTTCTCAGTGTGCGAAAACACATTCTGTTCGTGAGAGCAGAATCTGCCTCGAACACACACACACACACACACTGTTTGCGCCATCGCTCACGGCCACTCTAAATCTGATTCATCTTGTTTGTGAGATATTGTTTTGAGAAAAAGTACCCGAGGAGTGTATTTTGTCTGGAGATCGGCACAGCTGCAAATCTGTTGTATAACGTGTTTTAAAAGGCGTTTCACTTTCCAAGCTCGATACTATAAGAAGCCCTCTCTCCCAAGGGAGGACACATTTGGCACGCTTAATTCCACCTTTTTACGTGATGTAAACTGTTGCCGGTGACCAGAGAATTCTCTGTAAAATAAATCATCCTTGCAAGGTGTTTTTTCTTACAAGAAGTCTGTCTCCAAATTTTTGGAACACGCAAAAGAGGATATTATTTTAGCCTCTTTCAGGTAACAGAACACAAAATTAATCTATATGCCGATGATATTTTACTTTACTTAGAAAAGCCTGCTTTCTCGTTAGGGGAAGTATTTAACTTCATAACTAAATTCTCACATTTATCAGATTATTCTATTAACTGGACAAAATCAACACTACTACCTATTACAGAAAATTCATGGAACCCTGCAAGCCAGAACCCACACTACTCATTTCCTATAGATAATTTAAAATACTTGGGCATAAAAATCTCACCTAAATTAACTGATTTAATTAATTTAAACTTAAATCCACTAGCATTCATAGTGACTTGGAGAGCTGGAATAATTTTCCCATTTCTCTAATAGGACGAATAGCCACCATTTAAATGAAAGTTTTACCCAAAATAAATGATTTTTTCAATGATTCCATTTAAACCTACATCTAACTCTTTACAGTTGTTGGACTCGGCCGTTACAAAATTTTACTGGATTAAAAAAAAAGCAAGGATTAGTCTATCTGCAAGTTAAAAGTATGATAAAGAAACAAATTCCAACACTTCGGGGTACGCTCCAACCGCCTGTTTTAGCTAAAGATATTAAAGCTTTCTCCGACAACAACAAAAACCTCTCAAAAAGTTACTTTTGTATACTGATAAAATCTCTTTACCCATCTCGAAATGGGAGACAGACTTGTCTATAGCTCCGGAATCTGACTTTTGGATTCAAGTTTGTGAAAACTTATTTAAAATGGTGGGGTGCCTGGCGGGCCTGCCGTGCCCCGTTCTGCTGCGTTGGGCTGGGGGCGCGGGCCGTGTTGGGGTGGGGGCGCTCCTGGCTCCTGGGTTTGCTCTCCGGCCAGTGGCCCCTGCGGGGCCCGGGGTTTGTTCCTTGGCGCTGCCGTGGCCTGGGGGGTTGTGCTTGCTCTGTCCTGGCCAGGGTCGACGGCTCGCCTCTTTGGTGGAGGTTTTCATGCATGCCAGAGCCACCACACCAGCATCCATCGAAATTCAAACACAATCTGCTTCTTCCTCTGGTCTTTGAATCGGTGGAAGCTGATGTCTGCTTCATCTATCCTTCCTTCCTTTCCTGAGTCTCTCCTTTGGTCTCTAGAGGTCTCCCTAATTTGTTGGAATTTAGATGTTTCTGGGATTGATGAAAGATTCTGGTTGGTAACCCGGTGGGTAGTAGGTGATGTCTGGTCGGTGCTGGATTTCACTTTCCTTTCTTTTCTGTCTCCTGACAACCTCATGACTCAAGCTGGATTCTGAAGTATTCGGTTTAGGTGAACGGTATGGGATTTTTAATAGGTTTTAGGTGAACTAATGAGGTCACACATGCACACACACGCACATACAAAACAAAAATTTAAAAAAAGAGAGCAATGATGATGACATGTCGAATCTGTAAAATTACCGAATGAACAATACTGAGCGCTCTCAAAAATAAAATTAAAGCAGAAAGAATATGGCCGAAATAGGATGTTGTGGTGACGCAAGCAAAAAAAAAAACGCTGCAAGCGAGCGTCTGTTTGAATTCGGGGGTGAGTGTCCGCCTCGCTTCTCGCTGGCTTTTCCACCGTGTGAGTTTGCAACGGTTGGTCGCAGCAGCTCGTTTTGCACACCGGAGGAGAGAGGCGTCGCTTGGTGTACAACATTTAAGCGGATCAAAAAAAGACATAAGTGCCGTGTACTGTAGTACAGGTGAGCCATTCTTTCTCCTGCAGCGCCTTCCCTTTTTTTTATTATAAGAGCCCCTCGAACACTTCCACTTTTTCACCGGCATCCTGGTGGCCATGCTAAATAATTTAGCTAATGCTAGCGCTATTGCTATCAACGGTTTTAAACACGGAAACACTTACCGCTATCTCCGGGTGGCGACAGACCTGTACAGCTGGTGCGAACAAATGTTTTTTTTGTTTTGTTTTTAAAACGTTGGTGAATATGTGAATGTGCCGATTTTAAGTGCCACACCTTGTCTCGCCGCACGCATCCGTGCCCGCCTGTGCGAACTACATTGACTACTAAGTGCAATCGCACAGCCAGAAAATGCTCAACCCTCGTTTGGTGTTTAATGTAACATTGGCCAACATGTCTGCGGTGTGGGCACATTTAAATTGTGCTTGGTTAAAATGTCAGTGCTAAATAAATATTTTATAATAATATTATAATTTTTATTAATTATAATATATATATATGACTTCCATACCGAATCGGTCAGGGCCCGGGTTAACAATGACCGGTGCACCACAGGTAGGATGTGAGCTGGAGGAGAAGAAAAACTTTTGGTTGGAACTTGATGAAATGATGCAGAGCATCCCTAGAAGTGAGAGAGTTGTCATTGGTGCAGACTTCAATGAACACATTGGTGCAGGAAACAGAGATGATGAGGAGGTGATGGGCAAGTTTGGTATCCAGGAGAGGAATGCAGAAGGACGGATGGTGGTTGACTTTGCAAAAAGAATGGAAATGGCTGTCGTGAATACTTTCTTCTAGAAGAGGCAGGAACATAGGGTGACCTACAAGAGGTAGGAGTACACAGTTAGACTACATCTTGTGTATACGGTGTAATCTGAAGGAGATCAGCAACTGCAAAGTAGTGGTAGGTGAGAGTGTAGCCAGACCGCATAGGATGGTAATGTGTAGGATGAGTAGTAAGGTAGTAAGGAAGACATAGATGGCAAAGGCAGAGCAGAGGACGAAATGGTGAAAGCTGAAAGAGTGTTGTATGACTTTCAGGAAGGAGTTGAGACAGGCTCTGGATGGTCAGGAGGTGCTTCCAGATGACTGGATAACTACAGCATATGTAATCAGGGAGACAGACTGAGATGGTTTGGACATGTCCAGAGGGGAGATAGGGAGTATATTGGCAGAAGGAGGCTGAGTTTTAAAATGCCAGGCAGAAGGTCTAGAGGAAGACCAGAGAGGAGGTTTATGGATGTAGTTAAAGAGGACATAAAGGTACAGTGGAACGTCTCAGAACTCGTACAATTCGGACTTCAACCCCAAAAATCTGAGTAAAAAATGCCTCGGAGTTTGAATTCATTTTCGGAGTTCGAACACCCAAGCAAAGCAAGCTAAGCCGAACATACCTTGAAAACGGGTAGCTGAGTAAAGCCGAGCGAAGCCGAGCAATGCCGAATGCTCATGTTGCGGTAGTTGAGACGATGCACTGCCCATTTCCAGTCAGATCGTGAATACTCCCGGAGGTGCTCCATACTCGCAAGTGCATTTTGATTTTTCCATGACAATTTTCTTTACCATGGGCCCAAGGAAAGACAAAAGTGCCAGTGGCAGCAAAGAAAAACATACAGTGCTACGAACCACTGGGGTCGCACAGTTGGAACTACCATGACTACTTTTGTAAATACTGGCACGGGGACTCCCCTTAGCTGTTCAACAACGTGCCTGACGTTAAACAATGCACGCAAGGACCGCTTAGTAGTCTAACAATAGGCCCAATGTAAAATACACAAACTCAGCACTGAACTTAAGCTAGCATTAACATAGCATTTATCATCCACTGATCCCACCACACCACAATAGTTAAGGTATTTTTTATGGAGGTTTATTGGAGGTTGAACAATTCGGACTTTGAACGCTTCACAGGAACGAATTATGTTCAAACTCCGAGGTACCACTGTAGTTGGTGTCAGAGCAGAGGATGTAGAGGACAGGGTTAGATGGAGGCCACTGATTCACTGTGGCGAACCTTGAAGGGAAAAGCCGAAAGGAAAAGAAGATCATCATCATCATTATTATTATTTATTGTTATTATCATTATTGTTATTATTATTACTGCTGTTTTATTGTTGTTGTTATTATTATTATTATTATGCTGAAACCCACCCATCCATTCTCAGTCAGTTCACTTACCGTAATTTACTAGTGCAGTATAGTGAAGTTCTTTCATTCATCAATGCCTATCCTTCATATCTTTGGGTGTCGGAGCTGGAAAAAAAATATCAGAAAACTTACAACTAAAATCAGCACAAAAAAAGGGATGCCACATCAGGCTGCTTAGTAACACAACTCCTCGTCCAATCAGATGGTGACATTCAAGTCACGTCACTTCAGCAGCGTTCCATTCAAAACATTCATATCAATGATCATTGGACTTACTGGACTTAATTTAGTCATATCTAATAATATTTATGTGATTTAAAACATTTAATGCAGTTTACTTTTACAAAAACAGTAGCAGACTTTTGTCTTTTATGTGCTCGCTATGCTGGCTCGCGTCATCCGGAGCTTCAAAATATATCTTAAAACTTTACAGACTGTAATAAAACTTCACAATACATTACAAAATAAGATAGTCTAACGGTCCATTTACCTGTTGATGTCTCCTGAACGCTCGAACAATGTTTTTGAAGGGTCCAAAAACGACACTTTTCCAATGACGCTCATTCAAAGAAGAAGCGCTTATTGTGGATTCTTCCAAATGGACGATGAAGCTCAATCATTCGATGACGTCATATCCAAAGATCAAAGGAAAATTCGACCAACAAAGCAGTCACAAAGACTATGTTTACAGGTGGCGCCGGTGCGCTCTCTTACCTCGCGAACACCTGCTACCAGCGAAAACAGCCACCGTTAAATGCGTGGATTTTTAAGTACCTACTTAGAAGCTACTTGTATTTTCTTTACTATTGAAGATGTAAAACCAGAATATGAAAATGGAGGAGCCTCCTCCGTTCCTGAGGTGGTGCAGGCCCACAAGCATCTGTCTCAGAGTCTGTTACACATATACTGTTTTTACCTAAACTGAAAAGGCTTTATTGTTGATGGGAAAATTGTGGAAAATTCATATGCAGTTTTTTTTTAATTTTAATTTTTATTTCTTTTTTAATAAAAGACAAACTGTTTGGCACAAGAATGGCAAATGACAAATGTAATGTCTCTTTGGACCAATCTGCAACTTCCTTGATTGCCCACTACACCGCAACATTGAGAGCCTGCAAGAAGATGTCCTGACCAGATTTGAAGAAGTAAAAAGTTGGATTTATTTGCTGTAGTGTAGCAAGTCTTTCCTCTGACAAAGAGCATTGGATGGCACATACGATGATCCCGAGCACTGTTCACTGCCATGGTCCAAAGGGAGGGGCTCTTCAGATTGATGCATCTGGAATGTCAAATTAATTCATGAAAGCTACAGTAACTCCAATAAAAATAAATGGACTGATATAAAGATTTAGAAAGGTCACAATATTAGACTTTCTTTCCCCCCAAATTAGCATCTGTCTAAAGTTCGGAAGTTATCACATTGTATTAAAAAGTAAAATGTTTTACACTAAATTATATACACTACTGACAAAAAGTTCGGGACATTTGGCTTTTAGGTGAAATTTCAGGACGAGCCTAAAATGCATTCAAACCTTTACAGGTAAACTTAATGTGACCTTCTCTAAGATTTTGAATGCACATGTTCAAGTGTCAAATGTTTCAGTACTTTTTGCACAAGTTGCTGTTCTCTAACTAGGAGTTTAACGGCAAAATTCACAAACGACAATGCTGTCATTACACCAACATCAAAATTACTTGATACTCAGAATTCATAAGGAAGCAGGTTAAAAAGCTCTTCCTGTTCAGTTTTAAAGAAAAACAAAAGTACTGTCATCCCTATTCCTTATCTCCTCTAACGCCGACTCTTCCCATCTTAGTACCTACTGTTTTCTTCTACCACAACTGTTAGTCATTACCACTTATAATATATGCTTAGGTCTTAAACCTTTTAGTAATCTTTTCCTCTTTAATGCCAGTACTTATCAGGTCCTGCTGGGGAGGATCCATTCACTCATCAACAACAGGTGCTGAAACAGAATTCTCTTAGGAAAACATTTTTCAATGTAACCAATCTTTTATACAGATCTTATGGCTACATTCAATACAACATTGTTAAGGCTCTTACTTACAATTTTTGTGTTGTTCCAATTAGGATCTACATGAGTCACTGTCAAGTTTGTTAGTACATGCAAACACTACAATAATACCTAGCAAGTATTTTTAAATTTAGTCAACAAGGGTTTAAAATCGCTACCTGTCAAAGTAATAGTAAATAGTCCATGGTCTTTTCGAGTACAGAATTGTCTTATTCTGTTAGAAAGTCATTAAGTCATTGCAATTCCACATAGAAACTTATATCATACAAGTGATATTTTTCATTCACACAAGGCCTTCAGTTAACTTTGCAATTTGGGAGTGTAGTTAAGAAAGGGAGTGTAGGTTAGCTGAATTCTTGTCCACAGAAAGTGGAGTCACTCACTCAGGGTCAGACTGATAATGGATAAACAGAGGCCTCTCATAACACAAATATCTGTTTATCATCAACAACAACACCAGTGTTCTAAACACTTTATCTAATTACACTCTGAATTCATCCACTAATTCTGCACTTTTCTTTTACTTAACTCTAAAATCATTCACATTTCAGCATACTGTTTCATCTTATTCATTTATTTTATCAGTCTAATTTCACCTCGTACCCCCCTGGGAGAGGGACTATTAACTTAAGTATTTATGGCACCTTACACACGCACACACACCTCCTGCTGACCTTCCTTCTTCCTCATCTTCAACTTATCTGCCAATCTATCCCTTTTTAACATTCTCATTAAGGACTGATTCACATTCAAACATACAACCAACTACTGGAGCTCCCACATCTACCTGATGTAGTGAAGTAGCATAATATTCTGCATGAAAATGTCCTTATTGCTTAACGTTAAATCACTCTAATTTGTTTCAAATATTACTCATCATTGATTACCACTCAGACCCAGCAGTACATTTTCTATACCACTTGGAGTTATTAAGACAATAGTAATAAAAAAAAATCTTCTCAAATGCCATTCCTCAGTCTAACACTTAATGCCATCAATATATCAAAAGTTAGAAGTACATTTTCATAACTTTAAGTTGTTTAACTTTACTACCTCCTTATTGAATGAAATTAATACTATGTGACTTATTCATCCAAAAACTACAACAATGGACAAATCTGTGTTCATGCAAAGATCCCTTATAGCCTTTAAGAACTACATTTAATTATCAAATTCAATGTTATAACACCTTCTTTCTGAAGTTATTTTTAAAAATGAATTCACCTAAACAATCATCAGAACTCCACATATTTGCCTGCCACTTAATCACATTTTTTATTGCCAATCAAACCTATAATAGAAATTGTGTAATAAATAATTTACATCGGTCATCAATTTTCCTACTATCTGTACTCTTGTTATATTAAGTTAAAAAGAAAAATGTTAATTTAAGGAACAAAAGCACACAGCAATTTTGAATATTTCTTCATCAAAATCTCTTTCATCTATTGGCCTTTGTTAATTACTAATTATTAACTAATTTTTATCCCTTACTTACTTACTTTTTATTTAACTGTTCTCTCTCTTTTCAAACACACCTAAACATGTCTAATAGTTCTCTTCCTGCATGCCTCCAGGACACATTTACAATAACTAATTCCTCTCAACAAGGCAACCCAACCGGGGTCTGTGCAATTCTCACCTCCCCCTCTCTAAAGGGGCGGATGACCAACAATCAGCAGGCGTTGATCAACTCCACTACAAGAATAGCCAATCTGACTGCTCCACACAAGCATGGCACAAGAACAAGCACGGACCGACCACCAATTTGTTTTAATTTAATACTGTGTTATTCTATTGAACATTTGTGTTTTATTTCTGTACAAATAAATATTGTATTATTTTTGCCTTGAATGATTTTTTTCTCCCCCTCAAACTATGACTTATTGAAAAATACATAAAAAAAATAAGAGGATTTTTTTTTTTTTTTTTAAAAAAACACGCTTAATGTTTGTGTAATGTTCTTTCCCTCCAGTATGATTCATTCATGTAAAATTATTACTTTTCCACCCAAAGATTTGGGGCAGCCATAAAATAAGTCATAGCTGCAGTATACCCCGCCTACTGCCCGAAGCCAGCTGGGATAGGCTCCAGCAACTCCCGCGACCCTTGTGAGGACAAGTGGTTAAGAAAATGAATGGATGGGATGCAGTTTCGGTTTTGTAAAAAGAACACTTTAACATAACCAAGAAATCGTGAAACTGTAGATTTTTTTTTATTGTGTAGTATTTGATACGGTTATTGACTGGTTTGTTTATTGATTTTTTTTTAAAGGAACAAGCAACGCCTGAAACTTGACTCATGAACATTCACATTACTAGAGCATCAATGCAACGCAAGAAAAATAACAGATTAAATAAATACATTTTTAAATACAATTGCCTGGCAACCAGTTCAGGGTGTACCCCGCCTACTGCCCGAAGCCAGCTTGGATAGGCTCCAGCGCCCCCCGCGACCCTTGTGAGGAAAAGCGGTTAAGAAAATGAATGGATGGATGGATAAATAAATACAAATAAAAAAAAAACGAATTCATTGTGCTTTTGAACGGCACATATTACGTCATATAAATGGGCGGGCCTAAGTCCCCATTTGTCTTCATCGACTTCCTGCTTGTGGTGGTAGTTAGCTTTTGTGGCTTATTAGGTTCGTTAGCTCGTCGGTCGTCATGTCTGCTGGAAAGTGATCGAGATGGAGTCGCGCGGCTCGGATATGGACTGCAAGGAGCAGCAGCAGAAACCGCTTCTTCACCGTGAACGCAAGGACAACATCCATCCGGGTAAGAGAACCACGGGCGCCGGCTGGCGACAAGACTCCGAAACTCGGAGCCTGTCCACTAACATTTCCTCCTTATAGGGTTTTGTTACACGTCTAATAACAAATAACATTTTAGTTGTTGTTGATTTTTTCCCCATTTAGTCTTAACTTTGGTCTTACACTTTGCGACCTAGTCACGAGTTGGAATCCCCCCCCCCCTTTTTTTTACGCCGTCTGTTGATTCTGCACATTTGGACGTAAACATATGGTGGACAACAGAACCAAGAGGAGTAAACATGCACAACTGACTGGCCACTCAATGCTGCACTAACTATTTCGAAAAGGAGAAAAAACTATTCTCCTAAAATTATTACCATTTTACTGGGAAAAAAAGACAACTTTGTAGTGCAAAAGCTTACAACTTATTTTTTTAGTTGGTGTAAAATGTTATTTTTTTAAGTGTTTTTCTTATAAGGTTATTACTATTTTTAAAATTTAAATAAATATAATATTTCTAGAATTTCCGCTTTCCCCCCGCTTTTAAAACAATTAGATATTCAGTGGTTATAAATCACAGGCCTAATTTTGTCCATTTAGCATTTGACACAAAAATAAACTATTCAGGGATCCTGCTATTATGGGATGTCTACTACGTCCAATAACACATCAATGTTAACTAGGAAACTCAAGTCTCAAGAGAAGAGGAGTAACACATGCCTCACTGGGTGGAGTTTTGTGTTCCAGTTTAGATGCAGCAATTTGGTAGGGTGTTTTTTTTTTTTGTCCTGCAGCTCCAGCATGCTGCTCGGCGCGCTACTGCCTGGCCCTGTTGTCCTCTTTTGGCTTCTTCGTAGTTTATGCCCTACGAGTCAACCTGAGCGTGGCCATGGTGGACATGCTCAACACCACCCACCAAGCGCAAGACAACCACAGCAGCTCCGTGTGTCCCGCCCACCCCAGCCCGGCCCGGCCCAAACACAATCACACTGTGAGTGTTTTTCTTTCTATTAAAGATCTGGAACCTAAAAAAAGTATCGTATAAATATTTTTTTTTAAATAATTTTATGATTGTGAGATTCCTACTTTTTATTTAAAAAATCCTCTGAGATTACCATAAACATGGTATTAAAAAGTTTCTAAAAAATAATACAAAATATGACTCATATGATTTTGTTCTAGTAAGGTTACTACTTTTTTCCTTTATTTTTTTCCTATACACAAGCTTATTCTCAGAAAAAAAAAAATATTCTCCTGAGGCAACTACTTTTTAATTCAGAAAAATTCTCTTGAAAGATAATTTATTTAAAAAAATATTTCCATAAATCCCACACACTTTTCCCCCATCAAAATGCAACCATATTCTTGTCTAAAATATGATTTCATAAAAATAAACTTTTTTAAATTCTCCCAAAATGATAACTTTATTCTGGAACAAATATTTCATCCACGTAGACTTGCTACTTTTTCTTGCAAAAAACAAAACTGAATTCATCGTTTAAAAACACCATTTCATGTATTGAAAAATAACATATCTTGGAAGATTAATCCTCTTACTGTACTACTTTTTCTATCATAAATACAGCTTTCTAAACCAAATTGTAATTATTCATAAACTAAACTTTAAAAAAAAACTAAATTGACATCTTGTTCAAGTCAAAAACAAATGCCAGCCTTTGCTTTTCTAGCCACAAAGGCCAACAAGATTTTCCATATTGAACAACTATGGTGTAGATGCCACGGACTTTTGACTTCCGGGTTTCACACATCAGTGCCGTTTGTTGCTGCTGGCCGCGTTCCAACACTCGCACCCCCACCGATGAGCTCGCAGGGCGTCTCAGCTTTCTGAAATGCTTCGGACAACTGAGACAGACACACTCGCACCCGTCGGCGGGAACGCGCAATCAAGGGGCACAAGGGCGGAAGCGCAAGTACTGGGACGCGGCCCATACGTTGCAAACAGTAACCGGAAACAAAGATGATGTGTGAAACCCGGAAGTCGGAAGTCCCGCCTCCTCCGTGGCATATACCCTATAAGCCAACAAATTCCCACAGACACAAAAGATTTGTTTGACTTACTTTTTAGATGTCTTCAGGTTCCTTGTCTCTTCTTCCCATGGCTCCATTTGCTGCGTTTAGGCATGAGTTGTGTATTGGGTTGTCAAATCTAAAAAAGTAATGAGAGAAAATTGCATTTATTAATTTTTTTATTTTCTCCTAACAAGCAAGGTGCACCTATTCCAATCAACTGCTTGAACACAAAATATTGGCCACCAGGTGGCACAATTGTTCTTTTTAAAATTAGGTTCAAGTAAAATTATATTCAAGCAAGAATATTGTCATATCAGAAAATAGTACCTTATTGTAAATTTTTTTTGGGGAAGATAGAAAATTACTATTTAAAAAAAATGCAATTTTCATTATAATAATTTAGATTTCATATTTCTAATTAAAAAATATATTATATTTGAGAAAATATAATTTTACCTCCTGTCCTAAGATGCCAAAAAAACTGCAACTTTATTTTATTTCTTTATATATATATAAAATCCCTGTCATCACAGGCCAGTGTGTACAACTGGGACTCTGAGATGCAAGGTTGGATCCTGGGCTCGTTCTTCTACGGTTACATCTTGACCCAGATTCCCGGAGGGTACCTGGCGCGCCGCTTGAGGCCCAAGTGGCTGATGGGTTTGGGCATCCTGGGGACGGTGGTATTCACACTGCTCACCCCCTATGCGGCAGACTTGGGCGGCAGCTACCTCATCGCCGTCAGGGTCCTGGAAGGCGTCGGGGAGGTATGTCAGTTTATTCTAGATAACAATACAATACAGTAGGTAGTAAGTACAAGTCTACTTTTTTGTCTCTCGAGGTATCCATGCACTTTTTCATCCCCAACAGTACGAATCGGAATATATTTTGTGGATAACTGAATGTGTGTTTATGCACCTTTTTTAGGGCGTGACCTTTCCTGCCATGTACAGCATGTGGGCAGTGTGGGCCCCGCCCCTGGAGAGGAGCCGTCTTCTCACCATCTCCTATATCGGTGAGACCAACAAGCCTATCAACCTGGCATGTCAGCATGTTGTCATTAAACCTTCGTGTGTGTGTGTGTGTGTGTGTGTGTGTGTGTGTGTGTGTGTGTGTGTGTGTGTGTGTGTGTGTGTGTGTGTGTGTGTGTGTGTGTGTGTGTGTGTGTGTGTGTGTGTGTGTGTGTGTGTGTGTGTGTGTGTGTGTGTGTGTGTGTGTGTGTGTGTGTGTGTGTGTGTGTGTGTGTGTGTGTGTGTGTGTGTGTGTGTGTGTGTGTGTGTGTGTGTGTGTGTGTGTGTGTGTGTGTGTGTGATAGGAGCCCAGATTGGGACGGTGGTGTCGCTCCCACTGTCAGGTGAAATCTGCTTTTACCTGGACTGGACCTACATCTTCTACATCTTTGGTAACAGCACTGACTCAGTCATGCTCTCTCAGATTCGACACATTAAGCACACAAACTCAGCTTAACAGGGTGAAAGGGGCCTCTTATTGACCATTTGCACCGACGTCACGTGATCACGTGACTGCCCTTTGACGGACGGCGGAAGGAAATGATTTTTGAATGGAAGTGGACGTGACCTGAAGCGACTTAGTGACTTAGCGACTGCTATTTTACAAATTAAAAGTTATTATTGCCCATAGAGCCATGGAATCTACTACTTCAACCGAAGTTTGCCTGTCAGTCGAAGTTGCACATTTAGTCGGGACTCATAGAGCACGATATTTACTTAAGTTGGAGATCGCTAGCTTGAAAACAGCCCCTTACTCAAATCGCCGACTTTGCCGTAATTCACAGCGCACAACCTATATCATTATGTAGTCAATCTCTTCTCCTTACACCCGGGGCTGATTCAAAAGCTTGTCGCTGGCTGAGTCTCTGGGACGCTCACACCGGGGGACAATATACCTCGTAATGCAAAGGTAAAACTTGTTTACCATGCAAACTGACTTATTTTTAAATAGTCCGTTATATTGAAACGCTGTGATGATGTTATGTTACTATGTTTACTAGCATGGACAAACTATCGTAGTGGCAATCTATGCAGTCATTTCATGAATATGACTCCGGCTTCAGAGTGAAAAGCTCCAAGCACAAAGATGGAATCCCCCATTTTATGCTTTGTAAAGTGACCTTGGGTGTTCTGAAAGGTGCTGTTTTTAAATGAAATGTATTATTATTATGATGATTATTATAAAATAGCCCTAATCCAGGTAGTACATTTGCCTCAATGAATATGCAAGATGCGGCATTTACACACTATTTGGCAAAGTGGGAGGAGAAATGTAAATAGATTATAATAGCACATACACTGTGATCTGTCAAACCTGTTGATTGCATCTATTTTTAATAGATTTCAATTCAAGGCGTAAAGTTAAAGGAATTAAGATTTATTGAAAAAAGATGATCACTTTCAACAACGAGGAAACGCTCATAGAAGTGCTCGACGCACGCCCCGGGGATGTATTCACCAATATGAACAGTCCCCTGCATGCGCGCTCCTCACCTCACCCATGACAACATGTAGAAAGACTATCTTCAGCTGTCAAAAGGATCAAAACACGCAACAGTGCCACAATGTTGACTGATAGACTGAACTCTTTATCCCTGCTTTCTTTCAAAAAATAATTGACCGATTCTCTGGACTATCAGGACATTATTGCTGTGTTCAACACAAAACCCTGCTGTCTCCTGCTGTAAATGTCCAATTCCAGGAAGAATTGTATTTCATGAATCAGTTATCTTGAGTTAAGCTTACTGCCATTCTCCCGTTTATTTTAATAAATTGCAAACGTTGTTATGAATGTGCCCTGCGTATCTTTCTGTCCCCTTTCTGTGCGTAAACGAGCTTATTAGTGAGACCCCGACCCAGTGATCATATTTTCCGGGTGTGTAGAAGTTACACAGCAGTGACTCTGGTGTAAAACATAATCTGCACAGGAGTCTGAGGGAAGTGGATCCCAACACCAGTCATCCACTGCTCGTACTGCTGCAGCTGGAGAGCGCGTTCTCCAGCTGCACCCGTCACTCACAGCAGTCCTTCACTTTACGTGAGACCGCGCCAGCGATTTTTATTTTCTGCGCCCTCGTAATTAAAGAAGCGAAATAACGCCATAATATGTGTGTGTTAAGAGCGGCAACTTAATCGCTGTCCTTGGTACCCGCGGTAAAGCACTATTAGGGACGTGAAGGGAATTTTTTTTTTTGCATATTTTCTCTGGCCCACCCATTTTTCCTCAGGCCCACCCACAATAAAAATCCTGGCGCTGCAGCTGGCACCACCTATTGGTTAAACGCGGGCATTGCAGGGACAAAATTAAATTAATGATTTAGAATTTTTTTCTAGCCTTATTGGATAAATTCGGCGTGCCGGATTGAAAAGCATAACGGGCCGTATTTGGCCCGCGGGCCGGGGTTTACCCATGTCTGGGTTAGACCATTGATATTCAGTCGTCGATATTCAGATTTTGTTTATTTTTCCAGTTAACAAGAATTGGGTTTTTTAGCGATAGTAAGGGCTACAAGTGTAGATTGAAATTGTTTGCGTGGTAAGTCAGTTGTTGTTAGGTCACCTAGCAAACACAAGTTTGGAGATAAAGGTATCCTACAGTCCAAGATAGCGGAAAGTTTTTCTAAGACTTTAGTCCAGAAATACATAACCGGAGTACATAACCATAAAGCATGAACATAAGTGTCTGTAGTGTTTTGTAAGCATTGGAGACAAATGTCGGAGTCTGAGAGTCCCATTTTCTTCATCATATATTCAGTAATATATGTTTTATGAATAATTTTATATTGGATAAGTTGTAAATTTGTGTGTTTTGTCATTTTAAATACGTTTTCACAAACTTGAATCCAAAAGTCAAATTCCGGAGCTATAGACAAGTCTGTCTCCCATTTCGAGATGGGTAAATACATCTGTCTGTACACGAAAGCAACTTGTATATTTTTGAGAGTTTTTTTTTTTTGGTCGGAGAAAGCTTTGTAAAATCTTTAGCTAAAACAGGCGGTTGGAGCGTACCCCGAAGTGTTGGAATTTGTTTCTTTATCATATTTTTAACTTGCAGATAATGTAAAAAAAATAAAAAATCAGTTTTTTTATTTTGTATTTTTGGAGCAAGGATGTATATGATATAAACAAATTATCTGAGAAAAGATGGTGGAGATGAGCAATTCCTTTCTGGTCCCACACACCTAAATAAAACGATGGTTGTTAAGTTGAAAGCCGGGGTTATTCCATATGGAAGAAAGCCCGCAAGGGCTCCAATTGGACTTTTGTAATTTCTATTGCCTTTTCACCAGGCGGTCAGGGTGGCGGAAATCATTGGGTTTTTAGAACAACTGTGTCGCTTAATCGATGTTGTAATAAAGAGTAAATCTAAAAGTCTAAGGTTATTACAATCTTTTCTAGTTCCAGCCAACAGTTAGTATCTTTGTTGGGTTGTGCCCATAAAATGATATATCGTAGCTGGTTAGCTATAGAGTAGTGCATAAAATTTGGTGCCTCTAGACCTCCTTTGGATTTACTTTTCTGAAGAGTAGCTAGAATAATCCTTGCTTTTTTTTTTTATTCCAGTAGAATTTTGTAACGTCCAGCGACTGAAACCAGTTAGACGTAGGTTTGAATGTAATCATTGAGAAAAAATCATTTATTTTGGGTAAAACTTTCATTTTAATGGTGGCTATTCGTCCTATTAGAGAAATGGGACGATTATTCCAGCGCTCCAAGTTACTGTAAATGCTATCCAGAAGTGGCGTAAAGTTTAAATGAATTAAATCAGTTAATTTAGGTGCGATTTTTATTCCTAAGTATTTTAAATTACCTATAGGAAATGAGTAGTGTGGGTCCTGGCTTGCAGGGTTCCATGAATTTTCTGTAATAGGTAGAAGTGTTGATTTTGTCCAGTTAATAGAATAATCTGATAAATGTGAGAATTTAGTTATTAAGTTAAATACTTCCCCTAACGTGATACCAGTTTTTTTCAAAATAAAGTAAAATATAATCGGCATATAGATTAATTTTGTGTTCTCTTACCGCGGAGTGAATTGCTTGAATCCTTCTTTCCTGGCGTATAGCTAATGCAAGCGGCTCAATAAATATTGCAAATAATAAAGGGGACAGTAGGCATCCATGTTTTGTGCCTCGATGTAGAGTAAAACTCTGAGATATACAGTAATCCCATTAGTAGTAACTAGCTTTAGGAGAATCATATCATACTGACACCCAGTGAATAAATGACTTACCAAAGCCAAATTTATTTAAAACAGCAAAGAGGAAGGACCAGTTAACTTTGTCGAAGGCTTTTTCTGCATCCAACGATACAATAACTGCCTTTTTATCATGCCGCTGTGACATGCTAATAAGGTTAAAAAGCCTCCTAATATTATTAGTAGAATGACGACATTTAATAAAACCTGTTTGGTCGCTATAAATGATTGTCGAGATTAATGTTTCTAGTCTAGATGCGAAGGCCTTAGCAATAATTTTAATATCAGTGTTAATTAGTGAAATCGGACGGTAACTTGATGGAAGGGTGGGGTCTTTTTCTGGCTTTAATAAAAGTTTAATTGCTGCTGTGTTCATGTGTGGACGTATGTAACCATTAGTTTTAATTTCTGTTACTACTCTTAAGAATAATGGAGCGAGCATTAACCAAAAGTGCTTAAAAAACATCGCCGGATAACTATCTGGGCCAGGTGCTCTGCCATTAGGCATACTATCTAGAGCACTGTACAGCTCGTTTATTCATATATTCAGCAGATAACTGAGGTATATTTAAGCTACTGAGGAATGCCTCAATATGCTCAGGGTTAGTGACAAAGTTATAAAAAAAAATGTGATTAATTTATTTTGGTGATTGTGTGCATTCACCAGTTGTCCCTTTAATAGCCGTTATAAGAGATTTTTCCCGATTGCGTTGAAGTTGGTTTGCAAGAAATTTATCTGATTTGTTATTATATTCAAAGTCGTTGTATCTCAATTGTTATATTATAAACTCTGTGTCTTTTTAGATAACATATTGTCTAACTGTATTTTTTTTATTTTGTAAGTCAGTCCATATTTGGTTATTTGGGTTTATTGCGTATTCGTCCGTCAGTGGTTTAATTTTATCTTCCAAGTCTTTTTCTAATTTTTGATCCTGTTTCTTTTTATAAGATGAATATGATATAGTTTTACCTCTAATATGGAGATAAGTCTGGAGAGTCATTTATTTCCCCAAAGTCTGCCCACTCTCTTCTTATAATTTTGTCAAAGTCTGTGTAATTTAGCAGTGAGATGTTTAAACACCATGTCGGGGGTGGTTTAAAGGTATAATCAACTTGTAGGGTAAGGGAGACTGGTGCATGGTCGCTAATAATAATAGGATGTATTTTTGTAACAATTTTATCAGCAATAGAATTATTTGTAAGAAAAAAATTAATTCTTGAAAAAGACCGGTGCACAGTGGAAAAGAAGGTAAATTCCTTCTTAGTTGGGTTTTTAAGTCACCAGCTGTCGCCGAGGCCAAAATCATCCATATATTCCCCTATTACTTTAGTAGATTGTAATCGCCTTATACATGTATTATTAGAGCGATCTATTCATGGATTTAAGTTGAAGTCTCCTCCAATAATAATAGTAGAGTTCACTGCTAAATCAAACAGCTGAGAGAAAAAATCATGGTAAAAGGTCGGATCATCATTATTAGGGGCATATAAATTACCAAATGTATATATTTTATTCAATATAGTCACCTGAATAATAATGTATCGGCCCTCTGGGTCTGTTACTGTATTATTTAGAGTAAAGAATAAATTCTTATGTATGAGTATACAGACTCCTCTTTTTCTACTGTCATAAGGGGCAGAGTACACTTGACTAAAATTCTTGTCAATAAGTAATTTTTCTTTTTTTGTAGGTGGGTTTCTTGTAGGAGACAAATATCTGCTTTTAACTCTTTCACTGCCAGACGTTTTCAGAAACGGGTTGTCCCCAGTGCCAGCCGATTTAAGCATTTTGACTGATCTTTCAAGGTCCACAGAAAATGTTGTGTTTGACGATGGAAACACACATACTACCAAATGAAAGATTGGACTCTCATCTTTCATCAGAAAGTTTGTTTCTACCTTATTCCGTTCTTCAGTAATCAAAAATAGAAAATGGTTACTTTCACCGAAATTCTCTGTTTTGAAACAAAAAGCGGAGAAAACAAGCTTTTTGTGAAACGATGTTATTTCATGCACTCTAGTGAATTCTACACTTCTTTTTGTCCATGAATGATGCCACAAACACCTAAATAGTGCTTTACTTCTGTAAAACGCTTTCACCAACAATGAAAAAGTGTTTTTAGTTTGCAAAATACGTTTATTTCCATTCAACAGTGTAACAATTTGACAAAACAATTTCGCTAACTATTTACAAATGTGTACAACTGTGGTACTACTTACAATTATGTGGATGTTTCAAATACAGTTTTTCTTTTTATAACGCTCCCCTGCGTGCAAGGAGACGCAGCAGGACTCGCACAACAGATTAGTTTCACTTTCGCTTTGTGCGTTTCGCGTGCAAACGTTACACTTTCTTGACGGCCTTTTTTTCCGGGGAATAAATAGCAAGTAGCAGACTGTACACACTCCTCCGATGAATATGCATTGGACTCGGGGCACTCTCCGTCGTCCGATCGAACGTCCGCCTGAGCGTGATCGGTTGTGCTCCGCGTTTATGACGTCGTCATAGCCGCCGTGTCAACGCTTGCAACTTCGCCGTCAACCTTGGATTCACCATCATCATCATCATCGATGATGATCATCGTCGTCATCAATGTGCTCTTTTAGCGTTGGTCGATGCCTTTCGTCTTGTAAGTGTAGAGCTGCTTGCAAACGGGCGCCTTGTCCGTTTCCTCCTCCTCCATCTAGCTCCCCCCCACGTCTCCTACTGCCGCATCAATGCTTTCCAACCACAGAGTCACCATCATCATCATCATCATCATCGATGATGATCATCGTCGTCATCAATGTGCTCTTTATCGTTGGTCGATGCTTTTGATCTTTGAAAAAAACGGCTGGGGCGTGAGCTGCTCGCAACCGGTCGCCATTTTTCCTTTGTCTTCCATTCTCATCTCCTGCTCGACGCTCTAGCTCCGCCTCTACTGACGCCCACCCGATCTTGTCAAAAGAGTCATCGCTGCCCTCTAGGGGCCAAAAATAGTCATTAGGCACAACAGACCTCCTTGAAACTTTCACCACAGCTCCGGAAGGCTTGCCCGCACACGTTTCAAAAGAAAAATAAAATAAAATTGGATGACGTCATTTAACGTCATTGGCAGCCCTCCGTAGGTTTTTACTTGACGTCTTTTAACGTCAGTGGCAGTGAAAGAGTTAATTTTAAGAGATGTTCTAAAAATGTTTATTCTTTTTGTCTGTGAGCGAGCGCCACACACATTCCAGGAGACCAGAACTAATTTATGCATACAAACAATATAAACTCAGTCCTGTGTATATATCGGTATATGCTACTTGTTAATATTGGCATGTTATAGGATGGAATCAAAGTAGTTAGGTGGTTTATGTGATTTGTGTGAAATGAGAAGTGACGTGTAAGTGAATACAACAGTGAAAAAAAAACGGGCAGGGCGGTGGATGTGAAGGAAATTGGCGGGGGATTAAACATGTAACAATACACCAGTAAATGGTAACCTAAGCAAGATTTTTTGTTTAAATATATTTTAGATTTAGTTAGGTATTAATATTATATTTGTAATATAGCCTATACATAATAAGTATTCATATTTTAGGTTTTATAACCACATATATATGTAAACATCTAATAATCAAACAAAGTTCAGTTCCACCAATGCCAATTAGAACAGCCAGGGATTGGAGTTGGGGTTCCGGAATAGTTGGCCATCGATATATAGCTTATCAACGACCATCGTAGTCCTTTTACCCTCCTGCCTATTTTGTCTCATTATGGGAAACAGTACCTCTGTTACAATATTTGTTAGATGTACGTTTACCAGTAAAATGTATGAACGTTTATCTACTAATTCCAACATTTATCTACTAACCTCGCAAAAAATGATCGCTGTAAATTTGTGAATACTTTGTGGGCTGCCAGTCTTTTCTGTTGATTGCTGCTATCAATCGACGTCAGTCGTCTTCATTAGTAGGTATGTGATAAAAAGCAACTTTTGGTTTACTCCTTTGTCTGTCTGTACAACCGACCGCACAGCAAGATATGACAATTTTAAAAAAATAATCGATTAGATAAAGGACTTTACGCTGTACGAGATTCAATGGTTACAATACAGGCAAGTGGCTCTTGCCGTCCAGCGTCCCAGAGGGGACGTTCCCATGGGGGCTGTGACGTCACGTGCAAAAGGTCAATACATAACACCTGCCACGCCTGAAAATATGCAAGTTGCCATTCCCAGTTTCCTGTTTGTACTTTTCACACGGAGCCCTTTTGTTAATTTTGTGAAGGTGTGGTGGGTCTGTTTTGGTTCGTGCTGTGGGCATTCCTGGCCTTCGACAGTCCAAACACTCATCCATGGATTTCGGAGCAGGAGAGAGTCTACATCATGGGGTCACTGAAGAAGGAGGTGACGCGCAGTTCTGTGCCTGCATGCGTCAAAGTCAAGTTAGATGGCGGCATTACCACGCATCTTGAAATGCAAAAGGCCCTTCTTAGACACAAAACAGCTAACAGGCAGTTATCGCAGTCAAAACAAACTAAATAAAATTACCTGTAAATGTCTTACATCATCATTTGTTATCCAAAACTCAATTAAAAAAATACGTTACATATTCATCATCTTATTTTGACAGTCAAAACAACAAAAAATAAAAAATACATCAGTGTTATTTTGAATCTATTCACAGTCAAAATTCAATTAAAAAATATTTAATTCAATTAAAAATATATTTAAAATACAATGTCTTATTTTGAAGATTAACAATAAATAATCGGTAATTATGCTAATCGTTCAATATCTTATTTTGAAACTATTTTGACATTAAAAACTATAAAAAAAACATCTTATTGTGAAACTATTTGCAGTCAATACTCAAAATACTGAAAACACTTCACTTGTTTTGAAGGTTAAAAAGTATGACATTTCGTTTTGAAATACTCAATTAAAATATTGTTCAAAACTCATCTTATTTTCAGTCAAAACTTAAAAAAATATAAACATTCATCTGTCTTATTTTTTAAGATACCATAGCATTTAAAAGTTTAATTAAAAATCATATTTTTGCCTTTAAAAGAAAGAGGGATCTGATGTCTATAAAAAAAATTATATATATTTTTTTTTTGAGTAAAAATTGACAAAAGTGTCACTGTTCAGAATGAAATTATTTAAAATGAGCATAGCATAATTTGTTGACCAGTGGCATTTTTATTCTAATATTTCAAATTAAATAAACGAATGTGTAGAATTTTTGTATTTAAATTTATGTCGAAAAAAAGTAACCGAAAAAAATTACAATATTTTTAAATTTGTAATAATGTAATTTTAAAAACATTAAAACAGTTAAATCTCATGAGGATAAGGTGTTCGGATAATGAATGGATGTAACTGACGCGTCAAGTCATAATTTACAAACTGTTAATTATGTAAATAAACACAGTTTCTGTTTTCTTTATATGTGCTGTGATTGGGCCCAGCTTTCGCCACTAGGCGGACACATCCCCTGGCAAGCCATCGTGACGTCGCGCCCGCTACTGGCCATCGTGGTGGCTCACTTCTCGTACAACTGGACCTTCTACACCCTCCTCACCCTGCTGCCCACCTACATGAACGACATACTTGGCTTCAGCATACAGCAGGTGAGGACATTATCCAAACTCTGGCGCTCGATGAAGCGACCCTTTGTAGCGAAAAGCTCAAGAACGCGTTAACCATCAATTGTCAGAAAACCACACTGAGTGTGCGTCATATGTCAAATAAAAGGTCTTGAAGTGAGCTTTCTGGAATTGTAATTAGTTTGACAATGTCCCTTCAGTCTGTATGGTGATGTTATGCAAAAAAAAAAAACATGTTTGTGAACAATCCCTTTCTCTCATCAAAGGTCAATTAATAACAAACCACATTGTGTTGCATGTCAAATTAAAGGTCTTGGTGGAGGCTTTGTAGATCTGGAATTAGTTTGTCACTATATTCGCATATGATGATGTAATGACCAAAAAACATGTTCTTCTTAACTTGAAAATGCCGCTCTTCTCTTCAAATCAGAACGGCTTTCTGTCAGCTCTGCCTTACCTGGGCTGCGCTCTGTTGGCCGTGTTGAGCGGTCAGCTGGCCGACTACCTGCGGGAAACATGTTGCTGCCCCACCGTCACGGTCCGCAAGTCCTTCTCCCTCGTGGGTATGATCGGGCCGGCCGTTTTCTTGGTGGCGGCCGGTTACACGGGATGCAACTACACACTTGCGTTGACTTTCCTCACCATCTCCTCTTCGCTGGGCGGAGTGTCAGCGTCAGGCTTCAACATCAACCACCTGGACATTGCTCCTTCGTAAGTAACATTTGTCGTACCCCCCTGTGCAAGTGGACGATAACGTACCATTCACCCACCGATGGTGTCGTCCTGGCAGTTACGCGGGCATCTTGCTGGGCATCACAAACACCTTCGCGACCATTCCTGGCATGGTGGGACCAGTCATTGCAAGAAGCCTGACTGTAAATGTAAGACTTGTTCTTGATTTTGTTTTGGGAATTTGACAACATTTTGACAACATTTTGAAAATAAGACTTGATGTTTGTTTTTTCTTTTTAAATTGCTAAATATAACAGCAAAATAAGCCATCAGATATAAATTTTCTTTTTTGTATGGTTTTGACAATGTTGAAATAAGATTTGGGATATTCATAATGTAAAATGTGAGTACAAGCGGTTAAGAAAATGGATGGATGGATGTCTGATTATGTGAAAGTGTCCTCTTATTGAAGTTTGACCATCAAAATAGTTTCAAAATAAGACCTTGGATGCACGTTAAGATTTTTTTAAAATTGAGTTCTGACTAAAAAATAATTTATAAATGAAAGATATTCGACATGGGAAAGTATTATTGAGTTTTGACTGTCAAAATGGTTTCAATAAGATTAGGATTTGATGAATTTTAACTCAAAATAATTTTTAAATTTAAGTTGTCGGGATTTGCATTTGACTCAAAATACATTTAAAGACGTTAGATATGTAAATGTAATGTCTTATTGAGTTTTGACAGACTAAATGTTTTTTAAAAAAAAAGGTATTTGGTGTGTGTGTGTTAAGAATTTCTTTCAAATTATTGTCGGATGTGTGCAGTTTTTTGTCTTTTTTTGTTTGTTTTGACTGCCAAAATAAGACTTTGTGTTGTTTTTTAAATGCACTTTTGACTGTCAAAAGACTTAAAATTAGTTGTCAGATGCCCATTAAGCACATTTAATTTTAAATGTCTAAGGAAGATAATGGATGTACATGTAGCATTTTTCAAAATTTTTGTAACTATCAAAATAAGACGAATATGCAAAAAAAAAGTATCTTTGAATCTTTTGAATACATAACTAAAATGCTAGACATTCAATGTTTTTGACTGTAAAAATGCAAATGCAAGCAAAAAGAGAGTTAAGTCCATGTGGTTTGTTTTTGTGTTAGAACACCATTGAAGAGTGGCAGACGGTCTTCTACATTGCTGCGGCCATCAACATTTTTGGCACCATCTTCTACAGCATCTTCGGGCGAGGCAATGTGCAGGCCTGGGCCGTCTCCTACACCCCCCAAGACTAAGGAGTTCCGGAGATTTAACAGTAGATTATTTTTTGTTTTACAGTGGACCCCGTTTATCATAGGAGATACATTCCAGACATACCTGCCATAGTTGAAAATCAAAGCTAGCTTCATGCTACCAGATACAGTAATATGAAATGTCAAATACGTGATTTGCATTGTCATGGTACTTATAAACCTTCAAAAAAGTGCTACTTTAACACACACTAAGTCTAAATTCTGGACTTGGCTGTTTACTGAAAAAATATTTTTTAAAACCCACATTGCATAAAAATCTGAGATGTACCGGCGCACACTTGAATGACTGCAATATAAGGGGGTAGACTGTATGGAGCTGGTAAATTTTAGAGTTTATCGTCACCCCTCAAATTGGTATGTGTACCTTTCACACAATGATAAAGATAAAGCCGGCTTTTGAAGGGTTGCGTGAAAGTTGCTAATCAACTATTGGATATTAATTTCTAGAGGGTTTCCCCAAAATGAGGGTCAGGGGTCCAAATGGGTCACTCATAATGGGGTCGCCAATCGCCAGCTTGTTTCCCTATACCTTTTCACAACAATAGTCAGGCTTTATCAGCTTGTGCCTTTCACACAGACGCCTAAGTTTATTTTCGTGTTCTGGTGATTTTGTTGTTGTAGTGACAAAATCTGTTTCTTGCTCAAAGGGAACTTCTTGATTTTTATTTCAGAGCGACACTGCAACTGCAACTTTTTTGTGTGTTTTACAATTCTCAGGTGTGGCATAATGGAATTGAAAGGGATCACATAATTAATGTTTTATTTATTGTGTGCGTTTTTAAAAGTATGCAAAAGACACAGAAGCTATAGCTATTAGAAGTTACTGCAAGTGACAAGAAGGTCCACTGCACATTTTTCCAGATGTCACTTCTTGATAAGTCTTGTACTTGTGCCTTAACGAAGCGTTAACCCCGGTCACATTCCCAAACATTAAATAGTGTCATATTTCTTTATGTGAGAATTAATGTCTATGCATTAAAAAAATTTAATCATTTTAACGGAGGGTTGTGCAAATGTTTCTTGTTCTTCACATTTTGTTTAATGAAAAACAGTAAGATATTAGATAATTTGTCACCCTGTTTGTTTATGTAAACATGTGAGAGAGTTCTTAATTAATGTGTGATAAACATTTAATCATCATAGCAAAATTGTGCCTGCATATTGTCTTATTTCTGCTGCTTTGAAAACCAAACATGATTATGGGGGGAAAGAAGATGAGTAATAACACTAAGCGTAAGTCATTACTATAAAATAATCAAAGTCAATGGTGTAATGTATTCAAGTAAAGTCAAAAGTATAATGTAATGAGTCAAAATGCTTTTAAAACAATCTTATTTCTTCATGAAAGAGAAAAATGTAACAAAAATGTGTCTCTTTTTCTTTTGGAATTACTTTTGGGGGTTGGAATGACAATGCCATTTCATCTTGTGAATTTCTCACATTCTACATTCAACCAATGCAATGAATTCCAGAGCGTTTCAGTTGAGCTTCAGTAATTTCTACAGAAATTATCTTTTGGAAAAGTGTACCTAATAAAGTGGCCAACGGCGGGACTGAAAAGTTGAAGACTGACATGAAATAATCAAACTACACAACAGTAAAATGTCAAATAATATATAGAGGGTGATTAATTGGCACCGACAGCCGACTCCAACGACTAGGTGCGTGTACGCGCAATTACGCAATCGCCCCTCAGCCCCTCCCTTACTGCATGTCGTGTGCGAGCCTACAAGTGGATCTGCGTCGTCTGTCCTCAAGTGTGTGCGCGCGCACACTCAGACGACCTGCACTTGACCATCAACAGCAGTAGAAACAAAACGAGCAGCTCCCTGCTAAGGTAAGCAAGAATTTGCGTCATAAATAGGGTTAGCCACAGCTAGTGTCCCGGGAATGTGATGCTACGACGGGGCAAGCAGAGGTAGGGTTTTTAAGGGGGTCGGGGGTGGATTGACAACACGGCAGAGGCTCAGAGGCTCTTGTGTTACCCATCCGCTGTTCACATGACCTGAGCCATCTCTTACGTTAAGTTGGCGCAGTTTTTTTTTTTTTAACGTGGAGGGGGGTGCACTGCGGCAACTGCAGCAGTGACGCTGCTGGACAAGGATGAGGATGTTTACAGCCTGCTCTGCATGACGAATGCGTCTTTAATTAACATAAAGAACGTGTCCTGCAGTGTCATGTAGAGAGAGATATGGCGGACAAAAATAAATTTTTATTTTTTTTTTGGGGGGGGGGGGGGGGTTGCCAGGGTGTGTCAGCACTCAGCACTCAGCACAGTGCACACGGACAATATGGCAGAGAAGAATATTTGGGATGGTTGGCTGGATAGAAGGAAGGCAGAAAGCAAGACTGTGTAGCATTACTGTACAGTGATGTCTTTAGATACGAGTGCCCTGACTTACATTTTTTTCCTAAATGTGAGCTGTCGCTGGGCTGATTGTTTTTCTGTTGAAATACTAGCAAAAAATTCTGATGCGAGTGTGGTTAAGACTACTATCACTAGATGGTGCCAGGTAACTAGGAATTATTCCGCCACCATCAATTCACATTGGTTTCCCTGTAGTGGAAGGACAATATCAGTTAGTGGCTTACGTTATCCAATTAGATGACAGGAACTCACATCAGTGTACTGTGTCAAACCCACAATGCACAATCATGTCTAAAGCACCAATGATTTGTGTACCTTTCAAGGTAAACTGTTGGTTCAATTGCAAATTGTGCAATTTTAGGATCATGGGTTCCATGATATAAAAAAATTAAATTAAATAAAAAGTACAGTGCACTCAGAGTTTCCGTGCCAGTTTTGCAGAAGCCCAACTGAGCCTTTCTTGACTTGACGTGTCATCGGTCACTATGGGCAAAGAGAAGGTCCACATCAACATCGTGGTGATCGGCCACGTGGACTCGGGCAAGTCCACCACCACGGGCCACCTCATCTACAAGTGCGGCGGCATTGACAAACGGACCATCGAGAAGTTTGAGAAGGAGGCTGCAGAGGTAAGGATGAACTCATGCACTGAGCCCGCTCACAACAGAAGCCTTCAAAATTGCTTTGACACATGGAGACCAAGCACAAGGCGTTAAAAGACAAGCCTGTGTTAAAATAGTTTATTTGCATCTATACCAGTCTGTCAAAAAAAACTGCTTTATATGAAACTGGTCCATGGCACCGAAAATGTTGAGGACATTGTTTGAAGGTAATTAATAGCAAAAGAAGTTTCCTTCGATGTCTTCCAGATGGGGAAGGGCTCGTTCAAGTACGCCTGGGTGCTGGACAAGTTGAAAGCCGAGAGGGAGCGTGGCATCACCATCGACATCTCGCTGTGGAAGTTCGAGACAACCAAGTACTATGTGACCATCATCGACGCTCCAGGACACAGAGACTTTATCAAGAACATGATCACCGGGACCTCACAGGTAGTCAACCTGAGGACCAAGTCAATGCGTTCATCAGCTTTGCATCAATATTCCAAACTCTCTCCCGTCTTCTAGGCAGACTGCGCTGTACTGATTGTGGCTGCTGGTGTGGGGGAGTTTGAGGCCGGCATCTCCAAGAACGGGCAGACCCGCGAGCATGCCCTGCTAGCCTACACGCTGGGCGTGAAGCAGCTCATCGTGGGCATCAACAAGATGGACTCCACCGAGCCCAACTACAGCCAGAAGCGCTACGAGGAAATTGTCAAGGAAGTCAGCACCTACATCAAGAAGATAGGCTACAATCCAGACACCGTGCCTTTCGTGCCCATCTCTGGCTGGAACGGAGACAACATGCTTGATGCCAGCCCCAATGTATGAAAAATTGTTTTGCTGATATCTCCATCCATTGATGTTTACTAACAATTTTCCGTGTTGCAGATGCAGTGGTTTAAGGGGTGGAAGATCAACAGGAAGGATGGCAATGCATCGGGGACCACACTTCTTGAAGCCCTGGATGCCATTCAACCACCCACTCGTCCAACGGACAAACCTCTCCGTCTGCCCCTTCAGGATGTTTACAAGATTGGAGGCAAGGAATCCTCAATTTCCTTCAACTACCAATTAAAAACTCAGCTGGCTTAAAGTTCATTTGGTGTACTCTTGTCCAAATGGTGTAGACCAGTGATTCCCAACCACAATAATGTGCCATGACAGATCATAAGGTGTCCATCCTTTTTCTTCCGCATGTACGAGGGTTAGGTCAGCAGCCAAAACAGGCAAGATGACCCTCTCCCCAGCCACTTTCTTAAGATCTACTGGGGCGATCCCAATCCTGAGGCATTCCCAAGAAAGCAGACAAACTATCTCCAGCATGGGTTCTTCCCTCGGGCCTTCTTCCTGTGAGATGTATCTGGAGAACCTCACCAAGGAGGAAACCAGGAGGCATCCAAACCAGATGCCCGAGTCACTTCACCTAGCCCCTCTCGATCTGATGGAGCAACCATCTTGCTATTTTGGTTACAACCCAGAGCTCATCACAGGTGAACTTGAAAACGTAGATTGACCTGCAAATCCCCAGACTCTGCTTATGCATACAATGGCGCCTTGGTGGATTTTTAGGTCGTCGAGGCTTCTTGAGACGCTGGATGGTGGACCAAATTCCCCTTGAAGACATCCAGAAGTCATTCTCCACAGCTGGGTAGTTTACGGGTAGAAATGTATATTTGTTCATCCAGGTATGCCAGCGACAGGCAGCCTTGCACTAGTTGGTAGAAGGTACCGTTAAAGGTTGGGAAACACTGGTGTGCAGCTTGAGAACTTTTACAATCACTTCCAGAAATATCGCATATCTGAAGCAGTCTTCTCTATGCGTAGGTATTGGCACCGTTCCTGTAGGTCGTGTGGAAACTGGCATCTTAAAGCCTGGCATGGTGGTGACGTTTGCCCCCGTCAACATAACCACCGAGGTGAAGTCGGTGGAGATGCACCATGAGGCGCTCTCCGAGGCACTGCCCGGTGACAACGTTGGCTTCAATGTCAAAAATGTGTCCGTGAAGGACATCCGCCGCGGCAACGTGGCTGGTGACAGCAAGACCGATCCGCCGCAGGAGGCTGCCAGCTTCACTGCTCAGGTGGCGTTTAAGAGTAGTACTGTTATTGCACCAGACAATATAATAGTCAGATGGCCATGTTGTTTACATTTATGAAAAAAAAAAAATCCTTCAGTTCAGGTTCAGGGACCATGCTTCAATTTGCAATCCCATGGAGGTTTTGGTTTTCCAATTTGGTTCCCAAAAATTCAGTTTGACCACATGCTTTGCTGTCCATTTTGTCTGCAGGTAATCATCCTTAACCACCCAGGCCAGATCAGTGCTGGCTATGCCCCTGTGCTGGATTGTCACACGGCTCACATCGCCTGCAAGTTCGCCGAGCTCAAGGAAAAGATTGACCGCCGCTCCGGCAAGAAGCTGGAGGATAATCCCAAATCCCTTAAATCTGGAGACGCGGCCATCGTGGACATGACTCCGGGCAAGCCCATGTGTGTTGAGAGCTTCTCTGAGTATCCTCCACTGGGTAAGTCTGAGGAGACCAGCAACAATAGCTCTTGATAAAATATGGGATTTAAAAACTGTAATAAAAAAATAAAATAAAAATAAATTTAACACCTTGTATTGCTTTGGCCAACTAGGACATGAGATTCTATGTGAACTAAAAGTTCCTCTTTGGTCCTGATTATGAGGTGTTCCTAAATATTTCTACTCAGTCAAATTAGCCCTTTATTAAACTTGACTTACAGGTCGCTTCGCAGTGCGTGACATGCGCCAGACGGTGGCCGTGGGAGTCATCAAGGGTGTGGAGAAGAAGGCCTCCACCACTGGCAAAATCACTAAGTCTGCCCAGAAGGCCCAGAGGAACAAATGAATGTTGTGCTACACTGCCGACCCCAGGGTCTCCCAAGGCAGGAAATCAGTCATCCAGCTCAATCCCATGATTGGCTGCTTCAACTTAATAACCAAAGACTGGTTAATCATCACAATGCATCGCAAAACAATTCGAAGGAAAGAAAAACAAATAGATCTGCCGTCTCCTATCATAGTTGGATTACCATGTTATACAATGTAATAACACATAGTTTTAAGTGTGCACTGTTCATTCGATTCTTGGCAATACCATTCTGTGATAGTGTTCAATTAGGGGTATTCCAATCTATCGCCTACCTATAGTGCTCGAGTACAGGTACTGTTTACATTTTAAATGTTGTCCTTTTTAGTGTCTGTTTTACAATCACTGCGCTTTGTATGAGCCCAGGACTAGCAGTTAAAACTACTGTATGTTCTTTTGAATATTAAGTAGGTAGAACGTAACATTTTGTTGTGGTTAAGCTTTAACTGGCATTGTGTGTCCTTTCCAAGGGGCTCCAAATAAGCCTCCTAATTCTTGAAGCACTTTCATTGGCACTTTGCTAACTTTGAACATGCACTGGAGATATTTCAAAATTGACTACGCTATTGCACCTTACTGTAGGATGGCACAAGACGCTTTGCGACATTAAACATGATTCCACTCAGCATGGTGGCTGTGGTCCTGTCATTTTATACGTTTTCTGTGTAAATCAGAAGGCTCAATAAAACAAGGCTTGGAATGCATTAAAATTTCTCAATGTGTGAAGATTGCAATAACACAACATAAAGACTAAGCTGAAACTGAAATTGGGGTTATGTCCTCACAAGACAACAAGCCTTGGTTTTCACACTGAAAACCTTAGAGAGATAGAATGCCCAAAAAATTACCATAATCAGACCAAGAACTTCTTGTAATGAAGGCCAGTCAAAAGACCAAAACTTTGAGGCCGAGCAAAGACCAAGAATTAAAGGAATCTAGTGCAAAGTCAAGACCAGGACCTTGAGGCCAAGTGTAGAGCAAGACATTGATGCCAAGAGTCAGAGCAAAGATAAGACGAAAATTTCAGTCCAAGTCGAGACTAAGACTGTGAGGAATCAAAGCATAATTTACACCAATGTTTTGAGGAGACCATGTAAAGGGCAAGACTTTGACAGAAATGTCAAGATTTAGACTGAGCGGGGTCAAGGCCAAGTCAAGACCAACAATTTGAGGCCAAGTGGAGAGTAGACTAAACAGTTACGACTCAAAGCCAGGTAGAGACCAAGATTTTAAGGCATCAAATAATCAGGATACCTTGTTTTGATGAGCAGTAACACAAAGAACGTCAAAGCAAATACATTGTGGAGTCAAGGTAACAACTTAGATGAGTTGAGACAATGTCAATATCAAGACTTTGGAGGAGTTGAGTCTAAAGCAAGACAGAGACTGAGGGCAGGACAAGTCAAGACCAATACCAAGGATGACCAGTGAAGTCCTACATGCGACCACCATTAAAACAGAATACTGATGTTGAGTGCAGAACGTTTCTTCACAGTGAACACACCTATCTAGAACAGCTTCAGATTGTACTACTGTTCATAGCCCATTTTGTTTGTGAAAGAAAGCAGAGATAATAAACTTTTGTTTATATGTGTAGCCAAGTTTTCAGCAACATGCTGCTGTTCTTCTGAATCTAATGACAAAATCCCAACTTCATTCAATTAAACATCTTTTAGACGCAAGTACGCAAGTGAATAAAACATCTTTATTAAACAAAATACTACAGAATGTGAACTGGTCAAGTTATAGACAACACAAAAGCCCAATGAAAATATCTTAAGCAGGAAGTTTACAACCACATATCGTGGCTGCTAAATGACCAAATGGAAACTTGGAAAGATTTTTTATTTTTTTTTTTTTAAATAAAAACTTGAAAATCCAATGGCAAATTAGAACATCAGGCTTTAGCTTCCGTCCCACACTGTTGAGAAAAGCAAAACATAAGAGATTTATTGCTTTTCCACAAATCGGGGTTTTCTCTGCTTAAGCAAAACCTTGCGTCACACGAATTATACTGTAAATCAAGGGTGGGCAAAGTATAGACCACAAGCCTCATCAACCTGCTCTGTTCTTTAGTAAGACCCACTGAACGTTGACATTATCAGGGTGTCAAGTCCTAACCAAGCCCTAAACTTGGTTAGCTTTTTTTGTACTCTGTAACACTATGCCAAAAGATGCTGCCAAAGCCTTAAAGCTGAATTTAGCCTATGTAGACGCTCACTTCGAGTTTGTTTCTTCCCCAAATCTCTAAGCCATTTATTCTTAAGGCTAATGTTGTAAGGGTCAGTGTAAACCCTACAAGGGTGATTACTGTGTAATCAGTCAAAAATGTTTTATGTTATTAAATACAAAACACTGGTAAAATAAAAATGTAAACATACATTTAATAATTATAAAAACTGGCTAATTAATGTTTTTTTGTTTTCACCCCTCAAATGACCTGGCCCATACAGCATGTGTTTTTAAATCAAATGTGGCCATTAAGCAAAAGGGTGGGTGCCCACCCCTGATTTATATAAACTTCTTTATACCTGTCTTCGATGAACTGATTCGCTTGGAAGAGGGAGCCTGATTTTGGCAGTGATCACGGCTCCCACGTTGTCCATCACGTCCTCCGTCATGTCCTCCACCTCGACCCCTGGGAGCTGGGAACATCTCCTTCTCCCTCTTGTGCTTTTCATATCTTTCCGCCATTTGCACCAACTCCACGGGGACATCCTGCAATGCCCATTTAGATTGTGACCCGTTTGTTGGACATGATTAAAGCGTCATTGTGGGCTAACCTGCCCAGATCGCTCCAAGATAGGAATCAGCTCCGGTGCCATCCTCCAGTTATCTCTTGTTACGAGCGTAATGGCAGCTCCAGAGCGTCTGGATCATAGAAATGTTGCACACATTTTTTGTTAACTAAAAAGCCATTTTACAGTTGTTAACATAAGCGTTTTCCCTCACCCCGCTCGTCCAGTGCGGCCCACGCGGTGCACATACTCCTCGATGTTTCGAGGGAAGTCGTAGTTTATAACGTGCGTGATGTCATGGACGTCCAACCCACGCGACGCCAAGTCCGTGGCCACGAGGATACGAACGCGACCAACAAGGTGCCAAAAGACAAGACATCAAAATCAAATATTGTTAGTTATATTTAATGTCTCCCTCTACATACTGATGAGTCAATGATGAGGCTGGCCTTTGTTAAATTGACAACCAGCGGGCTGTATCTCTCCACTCCACCTACAACTGACTTCACTGAGCAACTAGGTACTGCCTTTCATAAGCAACCGCTGCCATCTAATGCTAATAATCTGTCAACGGAATAATTTAACCATATTTGAGATGCATTGAGATTCAAGAGCATTATTGTGAAGCTAGCATTTCATCATCAATCCACCAAAATACATTTCCAACTGTTTTTAGAGAAGGTGTGTGGCACAAATCACCCAAGGTTCCATAGGTCAACAACAAAGCCAAAGATTATTAACAGACGGTAATACAGCTGCCGCTGTTAGCTAATGCTAATGTGTTATGTACTAATGCAGTACAGAACATAGAGTTCCCATTTGAGGCAAGACTTCCTCTTTTGTGGTTCACCTTCTTTAAAGTCCTTGAGCGCTTCCTCCCGGTCAAACTGCTCCCGGTCGCCATGGAGACTTTGCACGACGAGACCATTAAGACACAGGTCACTGGACAGGTCATCGCATCTGCGGAGAGACAGCATGTTTACTCAACCAATCTGGGTAGTTTTAGATAAGCATCTGTGTCGACACATTATCAAGATTATTTGAGACTTTACATAAAGTTTTAAATACATCTAAAATAGTATGGAAAAGCCAAATTTGAATCGAAACCCTAACTCTGGCTAAATTGACACCCTACTTTAAAACCATAAACCCTGACTTAAAACTCCTAACCCAGACTTGAAAGCCTACATTGCAGTCGCTGCAAACTTACATGATCTTCCTGCCGACAAAGATGATGACTTTATCCTCAGGCAGCAAGTTCCCGATGAAGCGAAACAGGTAGGACTTCTTGTCTTCCTCATGGAGGACCAGCACAGTCTGCTGCACTGTATTGACAGCCTGCCACACACATGGCCGGTTAATTGTCATTCTAATGATCTGGTTATAATTCATGTTTTTTTTCAACCTGGCTCCAAGAAATATGTATACCATTCCTTATAATGGTAAAATGAGATTGAGTGTGCTTGACATGTCATCCTCACTTACAGCCAAGTCCAAGGTGCCCACATAGACCATCATGGGATTCTTGAGATATGATTTGGCCAGACGTCTTACTCCTGAGGGCCAGGTGGCACTGAAACAGGTCACATGGTGAACTCTATCATTAAATATTCAACATATGTGGGTGACTTCAATGGGTTAAGAAGCATCATCTGCTGGACACTCCTTCAAAAGTATTTAATTAAAAAATTCAGAGGAAAAAAAGTTGACCAATTTAAATGCCCACGACAGTGAATGAGTTAATTTTACCATCGTTTTTAAGAGGATGAGACATTTTGTCAATTTTTTAATACCTTGTCATGACCGTCTGTCTGTCAGGCCGGATGTCCAGCAGAATCTTCATGATCTGAGGTTCAAAGCCCATGTCCAGCATCCGGTCTGCTTCATCTAGCACCTTTTTGAAGTTGTTAGACATTCAAATATACAACAATCATAAAGGAAAGGATCTAAAACCATAAACAGACGGCGAACCAAGTAGGTGATGGACTTCAGACTGATGAGCTCATTCATTTGCAGATCGTTTAGTCGTCCTGGTGTGGCTATTACGATGTCCACCCCGCTCTTCACCAGATTGATCTGACTCCTTCGGTCTCTACCGCCATAGACGCAGATGCTGAGATATGATAGAGGAAACAACTCAGCCTGGTGTGTACATAATGCTTTCCAAATGGGTCATCGTTTAAGCATTTGGATTTTTGAAATATTTTTTTAAGTAGCAAACAGAGAATTACACCTTCTGTATTTAAAACAAATACATTGGTTTGCCAAAAGTTTAGTTTATCTAATTGCTAACCAACAATGCAAAATGCCATACACAAGCTAACTAATACCATCAATTTTGTGATGTTACAATCTTATAAGCCACTGCAAGTCGTCATAGAACAAACTGAAGTCATAACTCAAGGCAACACTGATTTTTACATCAGACCGCACCTCTAAGTGTGTGCGCGCTAAGAATGACACATTGTGGTGGGGTGGGGGGTGTACAGAGAACAATATAAATGTTTAATTACTAAGCAAAACTTTTTAGTTGTTATGTGTTTCCCACACCATGTTAATACTTGGGCGGGCCACCAGACTAAACTGGCCACCACCTAAGTAGATTGCAAGAAGATTTAATAAAAATATATAAAAACAAAAACATGTTGCGACATGTGGATCGTGAGGTTAGAGGAGACGCAAGAAGCAGGACTGAGACACCGCCATAGTGCTATAGTGGTTATATGGTATCGTTGATTTTCACCTATTGTGGGTGGGTCTTGAAAATACTGTGAGATAAACGGGGTGTGGCCACTGTATTGCACGGCAGTGTTCTAACCTTTTGTAGCCTTTGTAGCGATATTTGCCGCACTCCTCTTCAATCTGCAAGGCCAGCTCTCTGGTGGGAGCCAGCACCAGCATGCCGGGGCCTCCGCACTCTGATCGAGGTCTACGAACAAATAATGTCAAATAATCTTTCATGTCCCTTCATGTCCCAGACTGATGCGGTGCTCACATGGGCTGTCCGTCCATGTGCACAAATCCAGGCAGCAGGTAAGCCAAAGTTTTGCCTGTTCCCGTCTGAGCGATAGCAATCAGGTCCTTCCCGCTAAGCAGCACAGGCCATGCCTGCGACTGATGGAAACAGCATAGACAGGAACTATACCAGAAAGCAAGAAAGGTAATACAAGCAGCGCGGCTTACATGTGATATAATTAACTTTACTACTATGATTATATATAAAAGATGTTCATTGATGTGATAGAAAATATTTTATTTGCATATAGTGGGTTTTTAAAATTTACATTGAAAAATTTTACACTTTCCCTAAATGATGTTCGAATTTACATTTAGTTTTTTTTTTTTTAAATAAAAATGTTAAAGATATAGAAAAAAGATCTGATATAATAATTTCACATTTACATAGTTTTCTGACAAAAGTGTGTGTGTGGTTGTTGTTGTTTTTTAACAAAATAACAATGCTAAATAAGAATGTAAAGACCTTTCAAGTAAAAATACCATTTTCATTAACCTCCAGTTGTGGTCTGTTGTAATAATTACATGGTGCACACAATTGGCCCTTTACCCGACTGTTAAGAGACGTCAAAGGGTCAGTAGTTTTACAAAACAGTGCAGAACACTACAGGCCATGGATGGAGACCGGTCGATACCTGGATGGGGGTTGGTTTAACGAAGCCAACCTGATGGATGCTGTCCATGATTTCCGGGTAAAACTCAAAGGCCTCCAGAAAGGTCCGGCAGGGATTGGGGATGGGACGTTTTCTCACGCTGTCCATGAGGTCGTCCACAAAGATGTTGTTGTTCTCCTTCCTGTGTGGAAAATGTGAAAAATATATTCAGCTATTGTACATGAGCAAAAAAAATGAATAAATGAAAGTACGAATTTGGTGTAAAATTCACCTCCAATCATAGACTTCATCAGCGGTGAGGAGGAACACACTTTCAGCCTCAGTGTAGAAATTCTTCTTCATGGGTGGCAGGTCTGCAAGGTTACAGAAAGGAAAAAAATAACCAACCCAACCCCCAGATTGTCCAACTGAAGCTAAAACTTTATTTTGTATAAAGAAACAATAAGGTAATTTCAAAAAGTGTTATGAGTTTTATCGTAGCTTTATATTACTGTGCTGTGTTGTAATTACATTAAAGTTTAGCTTGAACAAAACAATTTGTTTGACTTGATAAAAATAAATAAATAAAAAAGAAAGTCCAGCTCAAATGAAACTGCTTGTCATTTTTTTCATTTACGGTATATGTAATTAAAGAATGTCTTAATGTTACAAAAATAATGTAACTAACTAAAATGCTCATACAGTATTTTTAGTTTTCTATATATTGAAACAAATATTTCAACTCAAATAAACCTGGTATTTTTTTTGTTATTAAAAATGAATAAACACCTTTTTAATTATATGTATTAAAATATTGTAGTTAAATAAAATAAAAAAATCAGCTCAAATGAAACAGTTTTCATTGTAATTTATTTTAAAAGAAGATATGATAAAATCAGATCAAATTGAACTGCTACTTGTCTGAAAAATGACATTGAATCTATGAAGAAAGTTAATAAAAATTAAAGTTAAGATTTTTGTCCCACGTTGACATCAAGTAACACGATTTCAATTGGATCCAAATAAAACTTGTGAGATGCTTTATTATTTATTTTCTACCAATAGGGATTGTTATGAACCTGCATCTTAAAGTTGAGGTGAATTAGGACAAATTAGTTTGTAAATTATTACCATGTGTATATACCAGGGTGTCAAACTCATTAACTCAAGGGCCACATGGAGAAAAATATATGACCAAGCGGGCCGGATCGGTAAAATCATGGTATATAACTTAAAAACAATTGGCGCCAATTATACCCAAATTTTTGCAATTTGTGGGTTAGCCCTACATTACGGGGCTCAACTGTGATTATATTGTTCCAAAAAATAGCACAAATGCAAATGGCACACAGCAACACTTTGCCTATATGAGTTCTGGACATGTTGTAGCTACCCGTTTTGCATATACAGTATCTTGTTCCCAGAATGCATTGTGTGGCACAGTTAATGAAGCTATAAGGACGTTAAGTCATATGTGTTTATGTTTAGTGTTATTCCAATACCGATAATGGTATCGGCAGAGGCCCCGATACTGCATTAAAACAGTGGCATCGGTGAGTGCTAACAAGTAACATGCCAATACCATTCATTCTGACGCTAATATAGGACTTTGGATGCGACATCTTGTGTCATGCTCATGCACGACATTGATGTGGGACATGTTCATTGCATGCCGAGCTAAGATATACTATTGGTCCTTAAATGCTCTGAACCAATGGCAGGACAGCTTTTTTTATGTTGAAAAAACAAAAAACAACTTTGATATCGATATGGTATCGGCATCGGCCGATACTGCAAATCTGGGTATCGGTATCAGGTTCCAAAAAAAAAAACAGAACAACACTATTTATGTTACCTGTAATTTAATTTGTGTTGTATTTAACACGTTTATGTCGGTCTATGATTTTATTTTTTTAAACAAACCGTAACTTTAGGTGGTGTGTAAAATAATTACATCCAGGGCAAATTCCATGTACAGGTTGAATTGCTCATCTGAGGTTTGCTTGTGAAATTACAAATTATATGTTTTGATTGTGGCCAGCTGATTAATTGGTCAGACTACTATTTTTATTTTTTTACTTTATAAAATCATCCCGCGGGCCGGATCAGGGGTTGTATGTTTGACACCCCTGGTATATATAGTGGTGATTGTGGACCGATTCCTCACCTTTCCACTTCATCTCTTCATACTTGTGCATGTTCTCCCGAATGTTGTTCCAGTCTATGGGCACTCGGGCCGGAGCCACCTCAGATACCTCTAACTGTGTGTTGGACCACACTGAGCCACTTCCTCCCCGTCCTCTTCCTCTTTCATAGCCTCCTTGGACATTGATTCCAATAAATACCCTGGTAAGAGCTTTCATGAAAACCAGTGAACTCTCCTTAACTCACCTCCGCTATGTCGAGGGTTCTCATTGGCCACCAGCTCTTCTATCATCTCTTTGGCCTTCTGCTGGGTGGCAGAAGATCCAAAGATGACCACCTCATCCTCGACATCGTTGATCTACAATAAACAATAACAGAAGTGAAATTCAAGAACAGGTGCCTATATTACATCTAGGGATGCATGATAATTATCGCACCGATGGGAAAAAATGGCGTCATAGTCATCGGTCCAATACCAAATAAAAATGGACCGAAAAAAGAGGCACATCAAATACACTAATGTTGGTCTCTTTCTCTCAAAATTGTTGGCCATTTTAAGCATTCTCAAGTAGCTTCCTCCCATCCAGCAGAGTTATAAACAAGACTAGGCGTGAAAACTAGGGGTGCACCGATAACGATTTTCCGGCCGATCACCGATCCCCAATCTTTTAAAAAAGTCCGACCCGCGGATCCCGATTTTTGCCGATCCTGATTTTTTTCCCATTACATGCAGCATATACCTTCAGTGTTTTAATCTTGTTTTATTGGAAATCATTTAAAAATATCGGTGAAATAATTTTAATGTTTTAACTGCACTTGAAGGTAGTTCTCTTAAATAAAAATGAAAATCCTATTAGTCATCTCAGCAGAAGAGGACAGTGGCCGACTTTTTCAGACCTCTTTAAAGCTTTAAAATACTCAATCAAAAGTTGCTATGCACATTTTGTAATTAACATCCTGCGGCATTTGCTCTTACTTAGGTGTGTTAGATTAGACCTCTTAATTATTAGATAGGTGACTTGAGCTAGACCGTTGTGTCGCTGTGATCTGTCCTGGCTTGGCGCCTCTATCTATCTGGACTCTGGCACCTTTATCCAGCAGAAACCAGTTAAGACCATCAGGTCACACATTTTCACATTGGCTAGGGTGTGCCGGCCCCCGTGGGGGCGCAAAAAAATAATTGTTGTCATTTTACACTTCATATCTTGTACTGACAGTTTTGCTTTGTTTTTTTCCCCAATTCACACACATCCTCACCACGCGCACACACGCACGCAGACACACACGCACACACGTTGGGTTTACATATCTAGTGGGGAAACCTCATTGGCATAATGCATTTCCGAGACCAGGGATAGGTTCGGTCCTAGAGAGGCGCAGTCCTGCATGTTTGTCTCCTGCCTCCAACCCAGGTGTTTCAAATCATCAGCTCATAATTACGTTCTGCAGGAGGCTCTCAGCTGTGTTCGAGGAGGGAGACATCTCTCTCTAGGACCGAACTTGCCTACCCCTGTCCTAGACCCTTACCCTAACCTTAATTAGCACAACTGACTACCTTACCCTATCCCTTACCCCAACCAAAACCCAATTCAAACCTAAACTCTAAAACCAAGTTTTGACCCTCAAAAAGAGGTTTGGACTCATGGGACCAAAATGTCCCCACAAGGACATGTGGTCCCCACAATGACAGTAAAAACCCAGAAAATTGTCTCCATGATGTGATATAAACCCGCACGCATGCACGCACACACACACACAAAGCTACTGGTGGCTAACTGTAGGTAACCGCAGCTCCAAAACGAGCGTACCTACATACATACGTACATACTTGGCGCATGCATGCTAAAAAAACAATTGTAGCATGCATGCGAAAATCTGGTGGCACGGTGGATGACTGGTTAGCACGTCCAATGACTGGATAGCACGTCCGCCTCCCAGTGCAGAGGACGTGAGATCGAGTCTGGGCTTCGGCCTTCCTGGGTGGAGTTTGCATATTCTCCCCGTGCTTGCGTGGGGTTTCCTCCGTGTACTCCGGTTTCTTCCCACATTCCAAAGACATGCATGGCAGGTTAATTGAACACTCCAAATTGTCCATAGGTGTGATTGTGAATGTGGATGGTTGTTCGTCTCTGTGTGCCCTGCAATTGGCTGTCAACCAGTTCAGGGTGTACCCCGCCTACTGCCTGAAGCCAGCTGGGATAGGCTCCAGTGCCCCCCACGACCCTTGTGAGGAAAAGCGGTTAAGAAAATGGATGGATGGATGCTAAAGTCTAACGGTAGCATGTATGCTAAAGTAAAGTCACGGCAAAATAACCACTGCCTAAACAAATAGCGTGAGGCAACTTGAGCAATATACTTGCGGCTAGGTAGCATGAGTTGCATACCTGACTTCTCCCGTTTTCAGCAAGTGGTGAAATCAAGTCTTATTAGCGAGGTGCAACGTGTCCGCTTTGGTGATCGCTCTTATTGTGCCCCTTTCTTGTCATACGTGCTTCCTTGTGTTAATGACTCCTTCACGGTAACATGGTACACTGTTTTTTGTTTTTAGCGGGAGTTTGTTTGCTGTTGTTGAGTTCCTCCAGTATGGAGTGTGTGAGAACACGACTAGCAGAGCTTAAGCTACGGAAGTCCATGGGGGCCAAAGCCGCGGCGCAACAAAAGGGGGGAAAAAAGTTCAATGTTATATATGTATGTATGTATATATATATATATATATTTTTTTTTTTAAATCGTCCACAACAAAACACTCGAATTAATAATTATTATTATTATTATTTTTTTAATCGATTTATCGCCCAGCTATTTAACTCACAGTACACCCGTTATTCGTTGCCGTTCACTTTAACAGGCGTTCACAATCCATTCACATACCATGGTGTAACTCGTCCGGCCGGCGAGGCCTCCCAGTTTGTTTTGGTGGATCGCTCAAATGCTTCTCGCAATTTTTACTTGGAACGCGAAGTTTCAATGTCCAGCAGTTGGATCCTCCCAGAATGATGGTAAGCCCTAACATTTTCTTGCTTCCTCCCCTTCCGAATCATAGATTCATTGATGTGGAATTATCTCGCGGCTGCTCTATTCCCATGCACAGCCGCGTAACTGATAGATTGCAGTTTTAACTGTGCCTTGTAAGCATGTCTCGACTTTAAAGTGATGCCATTTACAAAGTTCAGCCGGAGTTAGAGTCATCTCCATGGATAGCGCCCGGTCGCTACACATCGGCAAAAGGGTGGGGTCCAAACAGGGTAAGCAAAATGAACTACAGGAGACAGGAGGTCACACTGCCGTCTGGCCTTTCATTTTATCTCTTTTTATTCACTTTCTCGTTCCAACTCCACATTTCGAGTACATACAGCTTCAACTCTCTTCTGCCTTCGCACCCCCAACTTTCGTCCATCGCGGTCCTAACACAGGCCAGCAGCCAACCAAGAATGAGCATGAACCAGCCCACCAATCAGAAACATGTGTTGGCACAGCAACATTTGCCCCGAAGCTTGGCTGGAAGGAAAACATCTCCAGAACTCGGTGCACACAAGACAAATTTAAGTGCGCCTTATAGTTTTAAAATACGTAAAATCTCTGGCGGGGGCTAGTTTACTTGTGCCCGCCCAAGTATTAACATTGTGTGGAAATCGCTGACATGGAATCAGCCAAGTGGAAGTAGAAATACGGGGATATCTGTCAGAGCCCAAACACTACCAATGTGCCCAGAGAACTCCCCCAAGACACAATTTGAATACTGGAGAACCAACATGTCCGTTTCCCAAGCCTGTCCCAACTTGCACGTAAATACTTGTCAGCCCCTTGCACTAACATTGACAGTGAGCGTTTGTTTTCTCCTGCTGCACATGTGATAGATGAAAAAAGAAACCGAAAAGCGTTTTTTTATTTTATTTTTTATAAATAATGACTGATGCATTCTGATTTTGACAGTGCTGGGAAAATATAAAAAAACAATAATTGTCTATATTTGAAGATTCAGAACTGTTATTGTGATTGCATTGTAGTAATGTCAGATACATCATTAGGTCCAAGGTAGAGCCATGATGGGAAATTCCTCAGGTGTGTATGTAAACAAAAATACAAATGCACACATTAATATGTATATTTTGATGTGTGTATTTTTATATATTTTTTAAATACAGTGTGTAGTATTACAAAAAAATAAAAAGTATCTGTATCAGTTTGGAGAACCAGGAACTTATTGGTTATCTAAATGTGCTTTTAAAGGGACATGGATGTTATGCATAACCGAGGCAGAAGCACTTCGTGAACGTAGTAATTGGTTGTAAGATTGCAAAGTATGGTCTCTCTGAGGCACTGTAGTGCAGCGCTTCAAAATGTACGAATTTAAGTCGTTGCATTGTACTCGCACTAAATTCTACACAATTTCAGTCCCTTTAACTACGGCTGGGTGATACGGCCTTAAAAATATATATATAATAATTAAATCAGTGAAAGGAGTCCTTCCTGTGCCCGTTTCATTTTTCGTGAATCACATACGATGTGAGTCAACTTTAATCATGCGATTGGGACATGATAGGATAAAAAGTTCACAAGCAGACCTTGGTGGGATTATCCAGTAGGGGAAGGGGGGGAAAAAAAACTTACCTTGATTCTCGCACCACTATTTTCTTCCAATTCACGCTTTTTGGCTCCTCCACGGCCTTAAAATAGAAATAACGCAGTTTAGTTGGACTTTTACCAGACTTATACACAACAATTATCAAAACTATGAAGAAAAAAATGGCAACATTAGCACATAGTTGTACCACGGACATAATCTAGAGCAATTTGCAATCAATAGTTATCTAGTCATATGACAAAAACTATAAAACATTGATCTAAAATACATTACACTCACCAAATATATCGCCCATGTGCGGAAAGCTTAGCCTAGCTACTAACATAGCTAATGGTTGACATTATAAAAACGTAGTTGCTTCGTATTTTAAAGAAATTTTAAGTAAGCACATAAAACATACCAATTATCCTCCCAACCAAGCCACTTTCCATGGTGATGGTAACAGGTGAATTTGACTTTTCAGACCCGAAATGGCGTCTTCCACCGGGTCCTCGTTTGTCACTCCAGCGAAAAGAGCCGCCATCATTTCCCGGACTTTTGAACTCACGTCTCCCACTGTCTCCATAATAACCGTCTTTATTCTCCTTAAAATATCCTATATTTCCACGAGGTGTCCGTTTGGTCGCTGCCGGTTTCGGCACGGGCCCGTTTTCGTCCTCTTCCCAGTCAGACATTTTCAAAATGAACTCCGAGTCCAAACCATTCTTCTTCTTATTCTCTGGGCGCGACCAAACTAAGAGCTGTCAATCAAAACGATGCCTTCAATGACCCCTCAGACTGTCACCCTTCTGCCTCCATTGCAATTAAATCGAGTACTTCGTTAATAAAAATTGATTATGTTCTCTTAAGATGGCGTTAATAAAATAGACCAACTGGAACCAATTAAGATGGACCTCAACTTCACCAATATTGATAACGACAGTAGACGTAGGTAGCTTTGGCTAACGGTTTTAAGTCCTTTAAAATAAGACAACCGCTGTAAATATTTACATAATTTTTATTAAAGTATAATAAAATAATTTTGCCTTTTTCTCATCCGGAGAATTAATGTGCACTTGTAATAAATTAATTTCAAAGTAAACATAGTGTTAACATCAAGCTTTTAAAGGCCCATTGTGTAATACTAAATAATAAATTACTGTTCAAGCAGTATTGAGAAAATGCATTATTTAAAATACAATACAAAAATCAGTGGTCAGAGCTATGTGAGTTAAACAAACCCGATTGACAAATGATCTTCTAATTAGTAGACTGATATGCAAACAACATAACAGTCATTGGTAAACTAAACAAACAAAAAGGCACCGTTAATCGACTAGCAGATTCTTAAACGTGAATTATTTTTTTCTTTATTATTCAAAGTCTTCAATAAATATTCTCCAAAATGAAGACACATACATATAGAGTAGTGTGTCAAATTTTCAAGCGCTACAGACGCCACCGTGCTTTTTGTATTGCATCATACCCGAAACAACATTAACACTGCATGGCCTGTTAGGAAATACTACATACAGCCTTGTTACAAGGCAAACAAGAAAATATAAAAGGTAGATTCAGAGTAGTTCTTGACAAGTTTAATTTGATTTAAGTATATTGTGAATCAGTCCATGGGCAATCTGAGACTAAAGCAAAAGAAGAAGTTGTTCAGGGTTGAAATATGAAGACAATTTTGACAAGAATCACAATTTTTTTTTCCACAAAAATAGGTTAAAATTGAAACACAACACTGAGGTCTAGTGGAAAGATAGCTTAATTAAAAGCAATAAAAAGGAGCAGAGTAGTTTTCCAATCCAGCTCCAGTAACAGTCGCCACAAAGCAGAGAAAATATTGTATTGTTATATATACTGTGTATGTTACTGCTCCATGTGTGCAAAGTAGCAGTTGTTTGAAAAGTGTGATTTGGAAACAGGAGTTCACTAATAACCTTTTAATATAGCAAAATATATCTAAACAAAATACACCCAAAAATATGCTCCACGCTCTGATTCGCCATTCTGCAATTAAGAGGTGTGGCTCAGCGAATGGTCATCTCTTTACGTTGGGCCCACCGGCACCCAAATACAGGGGTTATCAAAAAAAAAAATTCCTAAAATTTAATAATAATCTACAAAAAATGTATCTAATAACCAAATGGCAAAACAAAGAAAATTGATTATAGATATTTAAAATTCCTTTTTTTTTTAAAGTGTTCTTTGGAGACAACATGCAGTGCAGAGCCTTTTATCTTTCTTGTAGCGTTGCGACATGTAGGATACATCATTTATCTGCTAGTCCACGAGCGACTGCTCATGTCAGATTTTTTGGCATCCAAATCAAGCAACCATTTAAGTTCTCTGGTGTTTTGAACAAACTCACTGAAAAGCCATTTGCGCAATTATGTATTTGATATCTTTCACATCAAGCTAAAGGTCCATGTACTGGTACACTCATTGCCCTTACTCGTAAGAAAATTTAGCGTACAAGTAGACCCACTATGTCTTACCAGTAATGTGTTTCGTACTACTAGTGCCACATTTGGCCATATTAGTAATCAGTTAAACCTTACTTGTAAACTACTGTGCCACACTTGGAACATCACTAAGCACAACTGATTAGGATGTGTGATGCACTAGTAGCCTCCTGAACCATACTAGTAGCACCAACTCCCATTAGTAGTTTTGCCTTACTATTTACATGTACCTGTAGTTGTCCTACTAGGAAGCCAAATTAGAAGTTGGAAAAAAATGTTACCAGTAGTGTTAGTATCATTAGTGTGCTTAGTTGGTCTACTAGTGCGCTATTGGAATAAATAGTCTAACTTCCATAAAGACATCGGAATACATACGGCATTGTCATGCTAATTGCATGTTACATTTTTTTTAGGCCTGTGTTATGATCATAATAGTTATTATTCTGCGTATTTTAGTTTAGCATGCTTTCATTCACTTTTTAAACACAGCATGATTAAAGACATTTGGTAAAAGACAGACAAAGAGCATGAGAACAATAGCACAAGTCAGAATTCATCTTTACATCGTTGAGTCTGTGTGAAAATTTGCAATGGGCATAATAATCATTTGCTTGTAATTGATAACTGATGGTTGATCATATTACCATTATGATTCAAGACAGAATGTCATGAGTCATAATGGCGTGCACTACTCAGCTTCAACCAGCAGAGGCGCAAATCAGTCACTCTCAAATGCAATAGGTAAAGATGAGCTACATCCACACAGATACCCTCTGATCACCACTAACAAATACAAATTAATAATAATAAAAATAGAATTGATGGTTAGTTGTCCAAATAAATGTATTAAATTTGGTCAACACTACTGTTTTTTTATATTAAAAAATGTAAAAGAAAATATTCCCAAATTTTACAATTGTTTTAATCATGCAATTAGGCTCCTAATCCCCACTACACACATTTTTTTTTTAATTTTAATATTCTCATTAAACCATTTTATTCATCCCACTTTCATAGTTTTATAATTATATTACTTCTGGCTGACATAACCATAACCTTATCTGCTTTTAATGTTAAACTATTTGAAAAGTTTCTTACTCCAACCCCCTCCCTCCCAAACCCTATTCTTTGTATATTAGATTAATTCTCCAGATGTGGATTACTTCCATAATTTGCCTGCATTTGCCTGACATACATTTGGCCACTTTTACACATAAACTACCGGTACACATAAAATGCTTTCGGGTAAAACTATAGGATGAACTTGAAACACGCTATTACCTTTAGAAAGCAAGTAAATTTGAGCTTCTCTGAACTGTTGAGTGTTTTCATACTTTTTGCACAAGAATAACCTTTTCAAATAGAAAATTAAGGTCTTTGCCGCCAACTTGTGGCATCCATTGGAAAATACAAAACTTTTTGAAAGGGCGTCACAGATTTTCTTTTTTCACCGATACCCAGTGAGTTGTGTTTTTTTTTTCATTGTAGTGGGTTTTTGGATTATCCAGAAATTTCAAATGAAAGCCCATTACCCCTAACTTTTTGCAAGTAGTGTATTTAGATATTTGTTTTCCTACTAAGTACACGGAGTGAAATTAAGTTGATGAAAAATAAAAAAAATTAGCAAGAAATTGAACATTCACAAGCAAGGACAATAAGTCATTTCCTGTAGAAAGGCTTTAATGTGGCCTCCCCAAGAGTGGCAGACAGTCACTATGTATGTGTGTGTGTGTGTGTGTGTGTGTGTATGGTCAGGCCAGCTGTACATGCGGCGACTGATCAAGGAAGTCTGAAGCGAGCACATCTTGTTCCGCAGTTGGGCTCCTGTCAGAGTCCGAATGGCCGACGCCGCTCCCCAGTTTGCGCTCACAAATGAAGAGCCTGCTCCCGCTCCAGTCGTCACCGCCGTGTCGATTAAGATCGTGCATGGAGAGGGACTTACCAAGGGCGCCCCCCCAGTTGGGTGCCGACGGGACGTCGCCCGGCGACAACATGAGCAGAGGGTCCACCTCCAGGCTCACGTGTCGCCTCCAGGTGGCATCGTACTTGGAGCCAGGCTTCTCCCGTAGGTGCACAAAGCTGGTCTCTTTGCCGGGTCCCACCGCGACGGAGGGGCCCGGGCCGCTCCTGTGTGCCACCACGGCATCCGGAACGGGGCAGCCCAGGTGTGAGGAGTGCATGACAGTAGGTAATTGGAGGGTGAAGCCCCCCGCAGAAGGCGGTGGAGGAGGAAGGTCGGGGAAGTGCGCCCGCCTAGTGCCGTTGGGGGTTACCAGTGTGGGGTAGGGGCTGTCGGGCGGCAGCAGGGGCGACGGGGACAGCGAGGAGGTGGACGGCGGGTAGGATGGAGGCCCAGAGTCCTGGCCCTCGTCGCTGTCGGCCGGGGCCAGGATGAGCCGCAATCCCCTCCTGTGGGTGTTGCTGTCGCTTCCCTGCGGGGAGGGCGGGTCTCGGTCCAGAATGGAATTCGGGTAGTCGGAGTCGCGGTGCCGGTCCAGCTCAAAGAGCGGCATGGATGAGAGGGCCAAAGCAGACGGACCTCTCTGCAGGACTTGACGGTATACGTCCAGAAGGGAGTCCAATTTGGACTCGATGGAGGAAACCTGGAAAGAGGAAAGAACACTTGTATACAGTTTGAGAACCAACCAACTAACCAACAGACCGTTATGCTTAATAATTAGGCTGACAAACTAACTAACAAACTAACTCATCAACCAATCGACTAACTGATGGATGGATGAACAGATAGACCAACCAAGCAACCAACCAATGGAGAAACCATCCATCTATCTATCTATCTATCTATCTATCTATCTATCTATCTATCTATCTATCTATCTATCTATCTATCTATCTATCTATCTATCTATCTATCTATCTATCTATCTATCTATCCATCCATCCATCCATCTACCTATTTATAACTAACTAACTAACTAACTAACTAACTAACCGAGGGACCGTAAATCTAACTAAGCAAATAAGTCTGACTAACCAACCAACCAACAAAGCATCCATCACCCAAACCAACAGATTGTAAATATTGTGTTCCATGTGTGATGTTTTAAAGCTTTTCCCCCCCTCACCTGCCTCTCCACTTTACATACACGTCCCAGCATGCTGACGCCATCGGGAGCATCTCCATCCGGGTTCAGTTTGTCCCTCATCTTCTTATCCACGGCAATTTGGCCTTTTCCCAGGATTTGATCCACCCTGACGCACACAAATACAAACACACAAACATTGGTGTTAACACAATGAAAACTGGTGGTGAGAAGTCCAGGCGACGGTGGACTTTCAATTTGAAGAGCAAATCTAGATGCTAGGGTTAGTATAAAACAAGGGGGGGGGGGGGGGGCACACTACATTGCGTGATTGCGGTTATAGGAATGTTTACAAAAACATTGAGGTATTGAAACACCACATCTTCACCCATGAACGTGCATTTGCACAAGTCATTAAACAAAAGCACAAGTTACAAGAAACATTTCATTCTTTTTAAACACAACCCTGCTGTTATGTAATTTTTTCAGAAACAGCAAAAAATGTGCTTGGGTCAATTTGACCCATGGCATTTTTAATGATCCCGAAGTATGATCAACTCCATTACACTTTCACATTTTCAAACACTCCATTCTCATCTATCGCTACTATTTCACCATCAAGCAAACTGCAACCGGCAAGGCAATTAATCAATGAACTGCACTCGTTACAGCAAAAAACAAAAACAAAAGAAACGGTCAAGACAAATGGTAAAAAGCTAAAGAACTAAAAATCCAAATGTTGATGATGGAAAAAAATGAAAGGCAACCCTGAGGCCGAGCTCTTCTTCCTGTTGCCGCAATTGTAATGCAGGGCGGGAGATGACATGTTCCTGAGTCGACCACTCAAGTTGGCCTGCCTGGAGACAGCAGAAACACCAGCGTTACCCACACACCTGCCATTAAAATACATTACTATTATTTTTCTAATTATGATAATGATATGCCATCAACAAAGCTCTACAATATTAAGCACGGCATAACTGGCCATTCCACACACTTAGAGAAATCAGACACTAATTTATGTTAGTGCAGTTATACGATACAATAGTTTGCCCAACAAACACATTAGATTGTGCAAGTGTATCTAATGTTATGGCCTGTGAGTCTATAACACGCAATGGAGGTACAAAGGCAATTTCCTGGCTTTGGAAGTAGACTAAAAAAAGCCCCTTTCACACAATCTGTCAAACTGTTTGTGTGAAAGGTACCAAAATAGAAAAGGGGGAGGAATTAATTGCCTTTGTTCTCTGTGTGAAAGTGTGTGCTTAAGGGGCTTAAAAACACTGAAATTATAATTTGTAGACATTAGTGTTGTGTTAGTTGAAGGTGCATGGGACAAGCTGAGCGGGTCTAACCCCGGTGCAGATGACTTTCTCCGGGCCTGACTGTAATACAAATGCAGGGACGGTGAGGAAAAGGTCTTGCCGGGCCTGCTGAGGGACCTCGGAGCAGGACCTACAACTGTATCTAGTCTGAGGGAGACAGATTGCAGTGGATATGCAAAAGACAACATGCTGCACACTGTTGGAATGTTAGGTTTTAGCGATATCACTGATGAGAATTTCAAAAGTTTTTTCACCACTTGTGCAAGTCCATTGGAACAAATGAAATCTTGTAAAACAAACAAACAAAAAAGAAAGTAACATGATTCATTTTTGTAACCACATATTAGTTTATTTCTATTTCACCTATGAAAAAATATTTTTGTTGTTCAATTTAATAACCTTCACATGCCACACCGCAAGGGGGCAGTGCTAGTTATTTTATGCCAAATGGGCTCTTGAGAGAGAGTGAGTGTTGGGCGGTGGTTGTAACGATGGAGGGAGCAGAGTGCAACGGAATAAAGTGGTCTGAACTTGAAACAAAAGAGTTCTTATTCCATCTAACATTGGTAGCAGAGGATGGTTAGCAACTACAGAGTTCCGCCACTATTTGAAGAAGGAAAGAAGGAAAACCCTACCCTACGAAAGCTTTGGCGCTATCAAGTAGGGTGCTAGAAACAGCGATGGAAATTCCAGTAGACGAACTAAATGATGACACGGGAATGAACACTCTATTTGCGAAACTTGATGGGTTGTTCCTAAAAAAAGAACACACTCAGACCCTAACTGAGATCATAATGAAAGTCAAAACAAGCACTGGGTGCAACTGGAGCACTGCTATGGACTGGGCTTTGATGGCAAATAACTGCATGCAAAGTGTTCATGGCTACAGTCCACATCAGCTGGTATTTGGACAGAATCCCAATCTAACTTCTGTGTTGATTGACCAAGCACCTGCTCTAGAAGGTATCACAAAAAGTGAATGGGTCGTCAAGCATATTTCAGCTCTGCACGCAGCAAGAAAGGCTTTTTTTAGGCCAGCCAGGAGGAGACGGAGATTCTGAAGCTTGGACGCATGCGCGAGATGCTGTGACTATCGCGAGACCTACAGCGAGACCGGGAAACCCCAACATGGCGGCGCCCTGCTGCTAAAATAGAATTAGCTCTATTATACTAAACTAATCCAAATTTAACCATCATATATCTTGCCTTTCTTTTTTTCCCCTCTCTTTTTCATCCGACAGATTTGGAATACCACCCAACGTGGAGGACCTCGAACGCTTCATCGACGCATATTTTTACAGCTGCGCGATGGAGAATCCTTCCGTCGAGAAACTGTCGAGAAAACCTTCGAAAAAGAGGAAAAATGATTCAGCGACGGACACGGAGAACCTAGCCACTACGGAGGTTTTGGTCAGTATGCTGGAGTCCATAAATAAAAAATTAGAGGTCCTCTCTCTAATCAGCGAGGACATCAAAGAATTAAAGGTAAGTATGGAATTCTTCAGCCAACAAGTAAGTGATCTCCAACGAGACAATGCCGAGTTACACTCTACACTCGTGACTGTTTCAGCCGAGTTAGAAACCGTTAAAAAGGAAAATAAAACGCTAAAAGAAACTGTTCTGGATATTCAATCCCGTAGCATGCGGGAGAATTTAATATTCTCAGGAATATCCGAGAATACCTCTGACAATCCAGAGGTTGAGATAAAAAAAATTATGACGACGTCGTTAAAAATTCCTCAGGAGTCGGTAAATAACATCTCTTTTCACCGGGTACATCGGCTTGGAGCCCCTAGGGGCAACAGACCCCGTCCTATTATCGCCAAGTTTGAGCATTTTAAACAGAAAGAATTTGTTAAAAGTAAAGGACGGGAGCTTAAAGGGACCTCATTTGGAATGAACGACCAATTCCCGAGAGAGATTAATGAGCGGCGAAAGGTACTGTTTCCTATAATGAAACAAAATAGGCAGGAGGGTAAACGGACTGCGATGGTCGTCGATAAACTATACATCGATGGCCAACTATTCCGGAACCCCAACTCCACTCCCTGGCTGTTCTAAATGGCATTGGTGGAACTAAACTTTGTTTGATTATTAGATGTATACATATACTGTATATGTGGTTATAAAACCTTAAATATGAATACTCATTATGTTTAGGCGATATTATAAATATATTATTAAATACATAACTATATCTAAAGTATATTTAAACAAAAAATCTCGCTTAGGTTACCAGTTATTGGTGTATTTTTATGTTTAATCCCCCGTTAACTTCCTTTACTTTTACCTCCCTACCTGTTTTTTCACTGTTATATTTACTTACTCGTCACCTCATATTTTACACAAATTACATAAACCACCTAACCACTTTGATTCTATCCTATAACATACTAATATTGACAAATGGCCTATGCAGATATATACACAGGACTGAGTCTATATTGTCTGTATGCATAAATTAGTTCTGGTTTCCTGGAATGTTTGTGGCGCTCGCTCAGAAGCAAAAAGAATAAAAACTTTAGACCATCTCTTAAAATTAAAAGCAGATATTTGCCTCCTACAAGAAACCCACCTACAAAAATCTGAAGAAAAATTACTTATTGATAAGAATTTTAGCCAAGCGTACTCTGCCCCTTATAACAGTAGACAAAGAGGAGTCTGTATACTCATACATAAGAATTTACTCTTTACTTTAAATAATACAATAACAGACCCAGAGGGCCGATACATTATTATTCAGGTGACTATATTTAATAAAATATATACACTTGGTAATTTATATGCCCCTAATAATGATGATCCGGCCTTTTTCCATGAATTTTTCTCTCAGCTGTTTGATTTAGCAGCGAACTCTACTATTATTATTGGAGGAGACTTTAACACAGTCTTAAATCCATTAATTGACCGTTCTAATAATACAACATGTAGGCGATTACAATCTACTAAAGTAATAGGGTTATATATGGATGACTTTGGCCTCGTCGACAGCTGGAGACTTAAAAACCCAAATAAGAAGGAATTTACCTTCTTTTCCGCTGTGCACCGGTCTTTTTCAAGAATTGATTATTTTCTTACAAATAACTCTATTGCTGATAAAACTGTTACAAAAATACATCCTATTATTATTAGCGACCATGCACCAGTCTCCCTTTCCCTATAAGTTGATTATACCTTTAAACCACCACCGACATAGCGGTTTAACATCTCACTGCAAAACGACGCAGAGTTTGACAAAATTATAAGAAAAGAATGGGCAGACTTTTTGGAAATAAATGACTCCCCAGACCTATCGCCATCTCTTCTCTGGGAAACTGGGAAAGCAGTAATTAGAGGTAAAATTATATCATATTCATCTTATGAAAAGAAACAGGATCAAAAATCAGAAAAAGACTTGGAAGATAAAATTAAACAACTGACGGATGAGTACGCAATAAACCCAAATAACCAAATATGGACTGACTTACAAAATACAAAAATACAGTTAGACGATATGGTAACTAAAAAGACAGAATTTATAATACAACAATTGAGATATAACAACTTTGAATATAATAACAAATCAGGTAAATTTCTTGCAAACCAACTTCAACGCAATCGGGAAAAGTCTCTTATAACGGCTATTAAAGGGACAACTGGTGAATGCACACAATCACCAGAAAAAATTAATCACATTTTTTATAACTATTATCGCAACCTATACTTAGAAACTAACAAGCCTAACCCTGCGCATATTGAGGCATTCCTCAGTAGCTTAAATATACCTCAGTTAACTACTGAATATAAAGACATGTTAGATGCGCCACTTACTATAAACGAGTTGTACAGTGCTCTAGATAGTATGCTAATGGCAAAGCACCTGGCCCGAATGGTTATCCGGCTATATTTTTTAAGCACTTCTGGTTAATGCTTGCTCCACTATTCTTAAGAGTAGTAACAGAAATTAAAACTAAGGGTTACATACGCCCACACATGAATAGAGCAGCAATTAAACTTTTATTAAAGCCAGAAAAAGACCCCACCCTTCCATCAAGTTACCGTCCGATTTCACTAATTAACACTGATATTAAAATTATCACTCAGGCTTTCACATTTAGACTAGAAACAGTAATCTCGACAATTATTCATAGCGACCAAACAGGCTTTATTAAAGATCGGCACTCTACTAATAATATTAGGAGACTCTTTAACCTTATTAGCATGTCACAGCGGCATGATAAAAAGGCAGTTATTATATCATTGGATGCAGAAAAAGCTTTCGACAAAGTTAACTGGTCCTTCCTCTTTGCTGTTTTAAATAAATTTGGCTTTGGGAAATCATTTATCCACTGGGTATCAGTATTATATGATTCTCCCAAAGCTACAGTTACTACTAATGGGATTATATCTCAGAGCTTTACTTTACAGAGAGGCACAAGACAGGGATGCCCACTATCCCCTTTATTATTTGCAATATTTATTAAGCCACTTGCATTAGCCATACGCCAGGAAAGAAGGATTCAAGGAATTCACTCTGGGGTAACAGAACATAAAATTAATCTATATGCCGATGACATCTTACTTTATTTAGAAAAGCCAACTACTTCGCTAGGGGAAGTATTTAACTTAATAACTAAATTCTCACAGTTATCAGATTATTCTATTAACTGGACAAAATCAACACTTCTACCTATTACAGAAAATTCATGGAACCCTGCAAGCCAGGACCCACACTACTCATTTCCTATAGGTAATTTAAAATACTTAGGCATAAAAATCTCACCTAAATTAACTGATTTAATTCATTTAAACTTTTCTCCACTTCTGGATAACATTTATAGTGACTTGGAGCGCTGGAATAATCTTCCTTTTTCTCTAATAGGACGAATAGCCACCATTAAAATGAAAGTTTTACACAAAATAAACTATTTTTTCTCAATGATTCCATTTAAACCTACGGCTAAATGGTTCCAGTTGTTGGACTCAGCCGTTACAAAATTTTACTGGAATAAAAAAAAAGCAAAGATTAGTCTATCTACTCTTCAGAAAAGTAAATCCAAAGGTGGTCTAGAGGCACCAAATTTTATGTACTACTATATAGCTAACCAGCTACAATATATCGTTCTATGGGCACAACCCAACAGAGACACTAACTGTTGGTTGGAACTAGAACAGAAGGATTGTAATAACCTCAGACTTCGAGATTTACTCTTTATTACAACATCGATTAAGCGTCATAATTGTTTTAAAAACCCAATGATTTCCGCCACCGTGACTGCCTGGTGGAAGGCACTAGAATTGACAAAAGCCCAAGTGGAGCCCTGTGGGCTTTCTCCCCTATGGCATAACCCCGACTTTCAACTTAACAACCAACCGTTTCATTTAGGTGTGTGGGAGCAGAAAGGAATTACACATCTTCACCATCTCATCTCAGATAATATGTTTATATCATATACATCCTTGCTCCAAAAATACAATATAAAAAACGGAATTTTTTTACATTATCTACAAGTTAAAAATATGATAAAGAAAAAAATTCCAACACTTCGGGGTACGCTCCAACCACCTGTTTTAGCTAAAGATATTAACAAGCTTTCTCCGACAACAACAAAAAAACTTTCAAAAATATAGAAGTTACTTTCATATACTGATAAAATGTCTTTACCCATCTCGAAATGGGAGACAGACTTGTCTATAGCACCGGAACCTGACTTTTGGATTCAAGTTTGTGAAAACGCATTTAAAATGACGAAACACACAAATTTACAACTTATCCAATATAAAATTATTCACAGAACATACATTACTCAATATATGATGAAGAAAATGGGACTCTCAGACTCCGACATTTGTCTCCAATGCTTACAAAACACTACAGACACTTATGTTCATGCTTTATGGTTATGTACTCCGGTTATGTATTTCTGGACTAAAGTCTTAGAAAAACTTTCCGCTATTTTGGACTGTAGGATACCTTTATCTCCAAACTTGTGTTTGCTAGGTGACCTAACAAAAACTGACTTACCACATAAACAATTTCAATCTACACTTGTAGCCCTTACTATCGCTAAAAAAACAATTCTTGTTAACTGGAAAAATAACCAAACTCTGAATATCGACCAATGGTCTAACCTCCTTATAAATCACATTTTAATGGATAAAATATCTGCCTCAAATAAAAACCAAATATCAAAATTTATAGAAACATGGTCTACGTATATAGAATTTTTTAACCTAATTCTGGTTACTTAATTCTGTCTGTTAGCGAGAGCCACTACATCGTGATAACTTACATTGATGTTTCTGTATTTGGCAATTTATTATTATATTATATTATTAGTATGGGATTTTTTTTTAATGGGCTTTAGGTGAACTGATGAATACACACGCACGGACGCACATGCACATGCTCACCCACATACAAAAAAATATATATATATATGTATATATATATATATATATATATATATATATATATATATATATATATATATATATATATATATATATATATATATATATATATATATATATATATATATATATATATGTGTGTGTATATGTATATATATGTATATATATGTATACATATTTTAAAAAAAAAAGAGAAAAAAAAAACATTTTCATTAATTTTTTTTTTAATTTATTTGTTTTTTTAAAAAAAGGAGAGCAATGATGATGTCAAATCGAATGAACAATACTGAGCTCTCCTGAAAAAAAAAGAAAAAAAAAGAAAAAAAAAAGAAGAAAGGCTTTTACTGAAGCATAATGTTCGGAGAGAATACAAAGAGCACTAAAGAAACAGGTGCGTCACACAGATGAGAAGTTTGAACTTGGTAACAAGGTTTACTACAAAAGAGGGGACTGTCCTGAATGGAAAGGGCCAGGAGTGGTCATTGGACAGGATGGTGCAGTTGTTTTTGTCAGACATGGAAGCATCTGTGTTCGAGTTCATCAACTCAGACTGAAGGAATTTACTCAGGAATATGATTACGACTCTCAGATTACCTGTGATCAAGAAAACAACAACAAGCAACAGTGTGCTGTTGATATGACAGATGAGCCGGAAGAAGAGACACATGCTGAATGCAGTGAGAATAATCTATTGCCCGCTATGGAAAACCCGAGGGCTGAAGGACAAGATCATGGAAGTAGCGTCAATTTAACTCTTTTACTGCCAAGGACGTTAAATGACGTTTAGTAAAAACCTACGGAGGGCCGCCAAGGACGTTAAAAGATGTTCTCCAATTTTTTTTTATTTTTTTGGGGGGAAACGGGTGGAGGAAAGCCTTGGCCAGCTGTGGTGAAAGTTTCAAGCAGATCTAGTTAGCCTAGTGACTATTTTTGGCCCCTAGATGGCAGCGATGACTCTCTTTTGACAAGATTGGGTAGGCGTCAGTAGAAGACGTGAGGCGGAGCTAGAGGGGACAATGGCTGGGGATGGGAAGCGAAAATGGCGACCGGTTGCAAGCAGCTCACGCTTGAGCATTTTTTTCAAAGACGAAAAGCATCAACCAGTGCTAAAGAGCACTTTGATGACGACGATGATCATCATCGATGATGATGATGGTGACTCCGAGGTTGGAAGCGTTGACGCGGCAGGAGAAGACGTGAGGCGGAGCTAGATGGCTGAGGAAGCGAACAATGGCGACCGGTTGCAAGCAGCTCATGGACCAATGCTAAAGAGCACAGTGATGACGACGATGATCATCATCGATGATGATGATGGTGACTCCGAGGTTAGTACCAAAAGCAAGGCTTGTTGCAAGAGGATTTGAGAAGCTGCAAGTTACAGAGCTACAAAAAGACTCACCAACCTGTGTGTCACTGAGGCTTCTTGTAGCAGTGATTTGTCAAAGGCATGGCAACTTCATTCGATGGACATAAAGTCAGCCTTTTTACAGGGTATGAAACTGTCTAGAGACATTTTTGTCAAATCTCCTCCTGAAGCAAACAATGCAGGGACACTAAAGAAATTAAAGAAGTGCATGTATGGCTTGGCAGATGCCTCTTTGTATTGGTACAACTGAGTAAAGAATATATTAATTGAGGCAGGAGGTATTACATCCAAAGTAGACCCAGCAGTTTTCTACTGGCAGGACAATGACAAAAATGTAACCTCGCTTCTCATGTTTTTTTTGTTTAGTTTTTCCTGAAAGAGCTCAGTATTGTTCATTCCGTAATCTTACCGATTCGACATGTCATCATCATTGCTCTCTCTCTCTCTTTTTTTTCTTTTTTTTATGTGCTTGACAATGTGCGTGTGTGGGTGTGCATGTGTGAGTGCGTGTGAGTGTGTGCTCATTAATTCATCTAAAATCTATTAAAAAATCCCATACCGTTCACCTAAAGCGAATACTTCAGAATCCCGCTAGAGTCCCGAGGAAGGATCAGGGAAAAGAAAGAAAAGTGAAATCCAGCACCGACCAGACATCACCTACTACCCACCGGGTTACCAACCAGAATCTTTCACCAACCCCAGAAACATCTAAATTCCAACAAATTAGGGAGACCTCAAGAGACCAAAGGAAAGACTGAGGAAAGGATAAATGAAGCAGAGTGAGATCCACAGACATCAGCCTCCGATTCAACGATCAGAGGAAGAAGCACAATGTGTTTGAATTTCGGCAGATGCTGGTGTGGTGGATCTGGCATGCATGAAAACCTCCACCAAAGAGGGGAGCCGACGACAGAGTAAGCACAACCTCCCAGGGCCCCCCAGGCCGCGGCAGCGCCAAGGCACAATCCCCGGGCCCCGCATGGGCCACTGGCCGGAGAGCAAACCCAGGAGCCCGGAGCGCATCCCACCCCAGGCCCACCAGGCACCCCGCCGCGGCGGCGACTGTGGACGCACGCCGGGCCCTTCCCGCGGATCACCCCAGCTGCGGCACTCCGCGGCGGCCCTTCTTCCCCCCTCCTCCCTTCCCGGCCGGGGAGGTCGGGCGGGGGAGTGGGAGATGACCAAATGTGGGGGTGTGGTAGGCGAGACAAGTGACACCCAGAGATTTCCATGTGATATCTGTGATCGCCGATTCTAAACGGCTGTTGGTGTCTCCCAACATAAGCGGCTCGCTCACCCGGAAGAGTGGCTCAGGATTGTTGGGGATAGGAGAGATGCGAAGAAAAAGGTGAGACGGAAAATAGAGGACGAATTTGATTCGGAGGAGACAACTGACCAGGTGAGGGTCAGCAGTGGCGGGGCTGTTTAGTCATATCATGACGATGAGGCTATCGCTAAAGCCTTCACAACGCATGAAGGTTTTGAACTCATTTGCCCTCCCTAGGCTTATTTATCAGGCCGGTCTAGGGAAGGTTAAAGCAACAGCGTTACCTCAGGTCGACAGGTTGGTTCGGAAAACTGTGAAGCAATGGCTCCACCTTGCAATGCTTACGTGCAACGGATTTCTCTATTCAAGAACAAGAGATGGAGGTATGGGGCTTCTCAGGTTGGAAAAACTGATCTGGGTGATACACCGGGGATCGGTGATGGGGATATTGCCCGGGTGACTGTTAGAGAGACGCCTAGTTTTCCAGACTGGCATCGCAAGGAGAGCCTGTCCTGGTCGGCTATACAGGTCCAGGGTGTGGGCGCAGACATGTTCCGAGGTCACAAATTCAGCAATTTGTGGCTTGCTGATCCCATGGCCGTGGGTTTCAAGCAGTGCCACTTTTTGATGGAGCAGGCATTAAGGGCAGGTGTGTACCCCACTCGGGAGTTCCTGGCGAGGGGTCGGAGCAAACTAGGGGCAGCCTGTAGACGTTGCGGGACAGAGCTCGAATCGTGCTCGCACATCTTGGGTCAGTGTGCTTACACCCAACGGAACAGGATCCGATGGCATAACAAGGTGTGTGAGCTCTTGGCCACGGAGGCTGAATGTTATGGTTGGGTCGTGACCAGGGAGCTTCAAGTAAGGACTTCTGAGGGCGGCTTCAGGATCATGACAATTTTTCTTTTGTCGGTGTAGATTTTGTAACTTCTGACAAAAGAGTGAAAATACATCAAGACACATACATTGCACACTTACAGCCTATACCCATGTCACGAGCAGCTGAGCAAGCTTCACCTATTACTGAGGAAGAGAGGGATCAGCTCAGATCAAAGATAGGGCAACTTTTATGGGTTGCTAGACAGGGCAATGATTGATGCCAGTAATCTGACTTCAAATGTCAAATGTGCTACCATGCAGACCATTTATGAAGCAATTAGAGTTGTGTCTAAAATCAAAACTAAGACAGTTGAGTTGAACTTTCAACACCTTGGAAAAGATGATAGCCTGAAGTTGGTTACATTTACTGATGCATCTTTTGCAAATCTCTACTCAAGGTGGCTACTTCACTGTTCTGATGGGTGAAAACTGACTGTTTTCTCTGATTTCCTGGCAGTCAAAGAAAACCAAGAGAATTGTCAGGAGTACACTTGCAGGTGAAACACTAGCAATGTCTGAGGGAATTGACAATGCAACATTGCAACATTATTCTCTGAACCCTATGCTGGTAGTACTGAGCAACCTGTACCAGTAATCTGTGTTACTGATCATCATTCTCTTATGGATGCACTGAAGTCTACTAAATTTGTTGCTGAAAAAAGGCTTCGCTTGGAAATCAACTCTATTAAAGAGCTCATTGAAACCAAAAGGGTTAAAAAGGTGCTGTGGTCAGACACCAAAGAGCAATTGTCAGACTGACTAAAAATGGACCATCTTCAACAATGTTACTCAAGGCTCTCTATGAAGGGCATTGGAAAATTGTTAACAACCAATTTATTGTTTAATGGTTACACAGCTCAGTATTTGCATATAACATATTTATGTTATAAATGTGTATAATGTTCATTAGATTTTTGTTTGTTAGTTTTTTTAAGACACTGAGATTGTTGTTCAAATTAATAACCTACAAATGCCGCACTGCAAGGGGGCAGTGCTACTTCTTTTATGCCAAGTGGGCTCTTGAGAGAAAGCGAGTGTTGGGCGTGATGTGAAGTGGTCTGAACTTGAAACAAGTGGAGTTCTTATTCTATCTAACAGTTTTTTTTCCCCCCAACTGAATTGTACATGGTATAGATCTCATTAATGGTGATTAAAAACAATAATTATATTGGTCCCATTTTTTGTTCTTCACAAAAACATGACATATGAACAGGGGTGTGTAAACTTTTTATATCCATGTAGAAAGAGAGAGCCCACAATATAGATGAGGCTTAAGAAAGAGGCAAAATGAAAGCAGCGGTCTGACCTGGCCTGGAGGCTCTTGATGCGACACAGCATGTCCAGGTGTCCTGCAGAGTACTGCTCGATCACGTCCTTCACATCGTACGGACGCAGCGTCTCCTTGAACTTCTTCTTGGCTACGTGGAAACTCATGATCCTGACCAACACACACAAATACATTCAATCGACAAATGTCCATGGAATCGTACCAAATTATACTGTAGTTTTTTTGTACTTATTTCTAACGGATGTCAAATTTAACAAAGTCCGTTTTTGTAATAACAGTGTTATATTTTTTTTCATTTAATGTCTATAATAGGGTGAGAAGTTTTAGTTTGATATATTTGTGCTGCGGTTTATTACTTTCTACACTGATGACAGACAGTTCAGCTTAAGCTTTTAGATTTAGCCCTAATCTTTTCGGCCAGCTAAAGCATTATAAAAGTATTATGAATATATATATATATATATATATATACTGTATGTACATATAGTATTGTATGCGTATATGTACTTGTATATATATTTGTTGATGTTATTTGTGTGCGTGTGTTTATGTTCTTTTCACAATTTTAAGGCGATATTGGTGCTATCCGAATACATTTCAATTCAATTCAATTCAATTCAATTCAATTCAAATTTAGTTACAAATGTTAAATGTTACAGTGGACTATGGTAGAGGGGACTTTTTGACGCATAAAGCTCCTGTCCAATACATAGAGCCTGCAGCTGTAGCAGCTAAAAGAACCAGCAGAGGGTAGCAGTTTCATAGCGCACAGCTCACTGTTCCTTCTTGAGCTTAACAAAGCAAACACTGCGTGAAAATCAACTTCACCAGGGGAAACCAAAGAACCCTGGTACTCGAGTGTGTGACGTGTTTACCGGCTGAATAATATTGACGTGGGTAAGACGATCTGCACATTTGCTTTGTTGACCCCCGCCTAATTCCTGGTGGGCTCTGCAGTTGCCCGCCTTCCCCGCTGAGAGGTGACAGATGAGCCTCTGTTGCAAAAGTACCCACCGGGGTGAAGCTACCTCGGACCCTCAACCCGACACTCTGGGAAAGCTTGCAGGAGGATGAGGCCTCGTGGTGGGGGCAGGTGGTGGTGGCACCTCAGCAGTCAGACTTTCTCTCAAATTCTTTACTATAACTAACTATCATGGAAAAAAAATGTGTGTGATTTTTGCAGGGAGGGGCACAAAATTATTGGGATACACCACTTGATCAATGAACCAATCAGAAGCTGAATTGGACCCACCTAGCCATCTTAAAAAAAAGGGCTAAAACTCATTAGAGTGTCAAGTGACTTTTGGCAAGAAGTGGAGTACACACTGGACTGGTCGCTAGTCAATCGCAGGACAGTTAACTCATTCAAACCCAAAAATGTATTTGAATGAGTATAAATATATTTTTAATACTTTGTCCTTCAGCCCCCAAAACATATTCATACGTTGTTTTTTTTAATGCTATAGCATACAGAAAACTTTGATACAGCTTCTGACATGAAGAGGTCACTTAAGGCTAAAACGTTATTACAAAAACGGCCAGCAGGTGGCAGCAGAGTGTAAGAGATAAGCTCTTTTTGCCAGTGTTTTCAACAGGTTTGTAAATAACGATGAGACTTAGCTATATTCTATTGTTAATTGCTGCAAAACGGAAACAGATACAAATATACTTTTTTTTCCTGATGAATGGAGAGACTCTAATCTTTTTTTTTGGTAGGTTCCATATTTGTACAACAATTTGTTTGTATAACAATAGAACAGAATATTTCGTGGACCTTGCAAAATCAGTCAAAATTCAGTAAAAAATGTCTGGGAGACCAAAAACAAAAAAACAAACTCACTCAATTCGGTCTGCTTTTTATATAGCTGAATCAGGGTTCAGTGTCTTGCTGAAGGACACTTCAACATGGTCACCAGAGGTGAGGATCAAACCCACAACCTCGCGAATGGGAGACAACCACTATACCACTGAGCCATGCAACCCCATTCACACCTATGGCCAATTTATAGTCTTCAATGAAGCTAACTGAATGGCAATTGCATAAAATGCAGTGCAGTGGTGTTGGATATTTTCAAAGCATAGTAATTCCACTCTGCTTGATGTTTCTTTATTCCCCACCTCAACCCACACCCACCCATCTCCACAAGCTGAGAGGCATCACGCTGCTGCACAGTTGTGTTGTGCTGCTTTCCGTGAAGTGGACGAGGAATCTTGAAAGGTCTTACCTGACAGCTCTGATGACCGCCTTGATGGGAGCGGACAGGTCCTCGGCCCTGATGTCGCAGTGGCAGCCTCGCTCGTCCTGGGAATCCTCCGTGGTCATGCCAGCGTCCACTGGAAGAACAAAAGAAACAAGATCGCGTTTGTCAAAGTTTGATCAGAATGTTTGGAAAGTCCTTTGAGCATTTTATTCAGTATCCCTAACTTAAGGTAAGGTCAATGTAGTAAGACCCCTGCTGTCGCATTTAGTCGTCTCTTTTGCTTTACATTACGAGATTTTTGCTATGTCTCAAAACACAGTTTTGTCAAGTGGATTTATTTTTGCAGACACATACACACACACAAAAATGAGCACACATACAGTAGCAGATTGTGCAATGTGGTAAATCTGGTGCAGCCTTCTTCTTACTGCACACTGTCCTTTTCATAAACTAAACTCAAATGTAGTGTTTTTTGTTGTGGCAACCAATGTGGGAACCTCACAACAAACTTATAGAGTAGACGCTCACCGTCCGAAGCTGTGTTTCGAGTCTGGCTCTTGAGCCTGAGCGAAGGTCTGAAGCGTGTACGGTCGTTGAAGCTCCAGCTCTTTTGCACCTTGGCGGGGCTTTGGCCCATAAGCTCGCCACCGCCGCTTGCGGTATCGTTGCCGGGAGAACAGCGCTGACGGTCGTTAATTGACGCCTGGCGGCTCTTCATGCTCTGCCCCCGTGGGCTGGCCATGCGGACTCGCTCCTTAAAGCTCAGCTTTTGACTGCAAGGGTTGAAGTTGAAAATGGAATGGAGAGACGAAAAAGAAGGTTATGAAGTGCTCAAGTGTGTCCTTCATACTGAACGTCATCCACTTGACATGTCAAAAACCAAAGAAACAAAGCCAGCTTGCCCACCAGGCCAACAACAAGCTGCCACCACACAATATAACCTACTCCATAATCTACTTACAACAACAAAAGACAATGAATTACAGAGTTGTTAAAACTCTGCAGGACCTTGGTCGCACACACAAACATTTGACACTAAAATGGCCACTTCCAACCACAATGACTCTGTGTATCTTTTCAGGCAAGGCTTCTTTTGACTTTTTGGTGGATTTATTCATGCCTACCAAATTTAATTTTGCTAAATTAATCTATAGCTTTATATAGCTTTAGGGTCTGAATTTAGAAAAATATTCCGTTTAGATTTGAAAGATCAAGTGAAATGGCAAACATTAGCTTAGAATGGCTGATTCAAAGAAAAATGGCAGACTACCGATGTCTTATCATGCATGGCTTCTTGAGACTTTTTGTAAGTCTACTCATGATAGACATGCCTATCAAATTCCACGTATCTATATTAAACTGGCTTCAGGGGTTGAATTTTCAAAAAGTTCCAGTAGAAGAAGTTTGGCTTCGAAGGATCCCGTGAAGTGGCTAACACTGCTAAAAAATGAAAGCTTCAAACCCAAATGACTGACTTTTTGCGTTTTTTCAGCCATGGCATTTTTAGACCTTTTTTGTGAGTGACTTATGACTTCAGGGGATGAAATCTCGTAGTATTCTGCGGAGCACTACAAAGACAAACCTTACCCGCAAACCGGCCTACTATCCACCTTCCAGGACTATAGAAAACAGTTTCAAAAACTTGGAAAATGCACATGATGCACATTAGAATCTTTAGCTGAGATGCAGACAAGTGCTAAAGCAATAGATTAAAAAAGGACCAGCATGCGATGGAGCAGGACCAAGGACAAAGAAGAAAAATGCAAATAAATTCTCATCCACCCCCCCCTCCAAATAAATAAATAAATACATAAATAACAATAAAAATTAAAAACATCTTTAGTTTGATATTGAATGTAGTTGGTAGTATTGAATGTAGTAGGTGTTGAACACTAAACAACTACTACTTCCCTTTTGTCACAACAGCAATTACCATTACGGTACTTTGCTTTGATAAACCAAATACGGACAGACAACCTTGACCATGATGTTCAATTAATGTAAAGGTATACAGTGCTTAACAAACGTACCAATCGACCGCCTATTACGCCTATCATAATAAGAAAAAAACATTCAGCATTATGAAGTGATTCAATGAGGACTCTTTTTAATTTGGTGAGCAACCTATTTTGGACAGGAATAAAGTAATTCTAAAATAATTCAAATTAGCTCAGAGGGCCAATTCATGAGCTGCAGCAGTGCAGGGCTAAATTTAACTATAACTATTAATATTTGGAGAATAAATATTTTTCCAAGTGAACCAGTTTAGTTTCAAGAAAAAAAATGGTATATTTCAGAGAAAAAAAGTCACAACAACATTTTGAATATTTGGAGAAAAAGGTAGAAAAAATATATGCAATAAAAACTTACAACTTCTTCCAATGTGATTAGTATAACTCATCATTGAATAGCAAAAATAATGATATTTTAGCATGAAAAAAAATGGGTTAAAGGGATTCTACACACTTATTATTAATCTTTACCCGAACATACAACAATGTTTAATATATTAGTTAAGCACTGTATAGTCACTACCAAGTCACAGAAGCTTGGTCCAGATTTATAAAATTTATAAATTCACCATTAAACCATAAATTCTTCAGAATTTGTTTTAAATAAAAAGTATGTCTATAGTCCATGCTATTAGCCAGTCACTATGTTGATCTTTGCTTAGATTAGTTTAGAGATGGTGCAGCCAGGATGCTGGGAAGTATTACCTAGTATACCTTCGGAAGAACTTTCCTTGACTCTCACTAGAGCACATAGGAAGACGATATTAAAAGAAGTGTAGATTGGAATAGAAAAACCTGAGCCAAACATACATTTGTACACACACAAACAATATTGGTGCAAACACAGCAAAGGAACAGAGGTGTAAAGTCTCATCTTGTGTTGTCGCTGTGATTCTTCATGTTGGCTTTCGTAGCCCTGAGGGAAATCATTTCTTTTTCAGTAAACGACGCGGGACTCCATTTTAATAAACGTGGCCCCCGGTGGCAAGCTACCAGGTAATTCATACAGCGGCCTCTACGAGCACTCACTCCGAATGTAGCATTTAATGTTTTATTGTAATTAACACCTCTCTTTCTAGTAGAGTACTTCCAAAAGAGTGAGAGGTTGTACAGGACAAAGCTAAGTCAATACCGGCTCCCATGCCAAAAGCAATGGAACAATAACAGATACAGGTAGAAGTAGAAACCTATATAATTAAAAAAAAACAGTAACAGATATTGCATACCATTAGCCTACTAGCACAATTGCCTACGTAATTTTAACTTATTGCCAAATCCATCCATCCATCCATCTTCTGCCTCTTCGCGGATCGCGGGGGCAGCAGCTTTAGGAGGGAAGCCCAGACCACTTCAACCAGCTCCAACGGCGGGATCCAAGGTCAGCTGAGAGACATAGTCTCTCCAGCGAGTCCTGGGTCATCCCCGGGGCCTCCCACCTGTGGGTTATGCCAGAAACACCTCTCCAGGGAACAACAAGACCCCAAGAAACCTGAACTCTTCCACTTGGGGCACGCCACCCTTTTCCGACTGAGGACCACGGTCTCGGATTTGGAGGTGCTGATCTTCATCCCAACCGCTTCACACTCGGCTGTGAACCGCTCCTGTGAGAGTTGGAGATCACGGCTTGATAAAGTCAATAGCACCACATCATTTGCAAAAAGTAGCGATGCAATGTTGAGGTCACCAAACCGGAATGCCTCAACACCAACGCCACCTAAAAATTCTGTCCATGAAAGTTATGAACAGAATCGGTGACAAAGAGCAGCCTTGGCGGAATCCAACCCTCACTGGAAACGAATCCGACTTACTGCTGGCAATGCGGACCAAACTCTGACACCTGTCGTACAGGGACCAAACAGCCCATATCAGGGGGCTCAGTACAGGGTGCAATGTAAGTCCTACTAGGGCTGAACGATTTTAGGAAAAAACTGAATTGCGATTTTTTTAACAAATATTGCGATTTCGATTTAATTTGCGATTTTGTTCACATTCAGCTTTTTATTCACAATGTACAATAATGTTTCCAAACATGAAAATATTTTTTTTATATACCATCAAAATATTAAAAGTTATTACTCGAATAATGCAAGAACACAAAAGAGGTTGTGTGAGAGAGGTCGTCTTTAAATGGTTCAAATTAAGCAAGACCCACAGTACTACATGGCGCCATGTTTAAATATGCAATTGTGTGTAAGTCTATGTAATCAAAAATGTTTAAAATTTTACTAATGTACATGTTCTTTGAAAATAAGTGTAATATTATATGTAAATAAGTATATTGCCCTTACTCCCATATTTTTGCTCTAGACTTAAACTGCTTCAAACCGAGAATGAGGGCTTTGTGATATAGCGTGAAATCTCATGGTAGGCCTTTTTACTTTAATGGTGAGTGTAAAAGTGTAAAAATTATATTGGAGTAGTTCTGATTGCCGTAATTGTGAAAAGGTAAACATTTTTGGTCAAAAAGGGTCAGAAAAACATCCAGGTAGCTCCAAAAGTTGTATATATATATATATATATATATATATATATATATTTTTTTTAATCGCTTTTCCTCACAAGGGTCGCGGGGGGCACTGGTACCTATCCCAGCTGGCTTCGGGCAGTAGGCGGGGTACACCCTGAACTGGTTGCCAGCCAATCACAGGGCACACAGAGACGAACAACCATCCACACTCAAAATCACACCTATGGACAACTTGGAGAGTACAATTAACCTGCCATGCATGTCTTTGGAATGTGGAAGGAAACCGGAGTACCCGGAGGATACCCACGCAAGCACGGGGAGAACATGCAAACTCCACCCAGGAAGGCCGAAGCCCGGACTCAATCTCACGTCCTCTGCTACTGCAAGGATATTAATTATCAAATGACATTTGTTGTTCGTTACAAATAGACTTAAAATAATTATCAATTTCAATCAAAAGTAATTTGAATAAAAGTTTCAAGTTTAGAAATTTACATTGATGGATATAAAATTTTTAATAACATGCTGATGCTGATATTAATTTACTTTGGACCTCGAGCTTGACGTCATGGCTGACGTCAGCCGTTAGCGTGCTCAGTCCAACTGTAAAGGCTAATGTATCCGTCATCTTATTTTTAGTCTAGAATAGGTAATAATTGAAGTACAATTTTGTTCTGTTCATAGTTACTGGCTCTCCGCCTTAACGCGGTTCTAACCAGACTTCTGTAAAAACTCCACTGTATGCCCAAGCACATATTTTGGGTCATTCCCGACTCTGCATTTCACATGAGCGATTAGCATACTTAGCGACTCCCGTTTGCCTTTGTGAAAGCGCTACTTTTAGTAGGGTAGTTTATTTGTGACCTCGGAGGAGAGGATCTGCACCACGCAGCTCGTTGCTGCAATTAAATGCGGACTTATTATTAAGTCTGTCCGCAAAGCAAGTTAGCTTAGCACCTCGCACTCTCAATCACGGACTGTGTTGTCAAAGTCAACTTGTCAAGCAGCCGTGAACAGTGTGACGTAGAAGTGGCGCTTTTTTAATTTAATATTTTATTTTTTAACTATTTCGGAGCTGACTAGTGTGTGTGTGCACTGTGTCATGCTGCTCATTGGCAAACTTGGGGGATAAGAGCTTTGACGATCTCAAACTTGCAATGTCTGAGACCATGTATATACGTAGCCAGATTTTTTACAAACGCGAGATATTTTTCTGCGGCTTGCCCTGTCATCCACACATCCGCGGGGATTTTTTTTCATTACAAATGAAGTTTTCTAAAAAGATTTGCGTATTTCTCCGGCTCCGCGGTGACGTGTGTCCATCAGTAAACTAAGTTTTACGTTGTCCTCTACACACGTCACTCAATCACATATCTCAAGTTGTTAAAAAAACAAAAAAAAGGCAGCCTGGATTCGCTTCCCCACCAGGGAGAGACCATGTTTGTATATGTGTGTGTGGTGAGTGAGTGGGATAAAAAGTTGTTAAGAAAAGAAGTGAAGCTTTTTAAGATTTTGTATTTATCCTCTTTGTTTTGCTCTATGCTCTGTTTATGATGTACTCATTGACTGTTAACAAGTATTTTTTTTATTAATAATATAAAAAGTCGTGCGTGCGCTGACAGCACTGATCCGCATATATACAAATCAGCGGTTGACAGTCCGTGCTTGTGTGATGTATGGTGAAGTGACGTCAAGAGATGAGCAGTATTTGGCTAACTACTGCCACCTAGAGGCTTGGCATGCATCTCATTTTTGTGGCGTCGCCAGATGCAGGCGTACTCTAATTGGATAGGATTTGGGGAACTGTTGCCACCTGAAGGTCTGGAATTGTTATGAACTTAAAAATGCATTAATGCGGTTAGCTGTGGGTGTTTTCTTTTCTACAAACGTGGTGGTGTGGACGATATTTTTTTTTGTACACTCAGAGGAGGGAAATATCCGTTTTTAAAAATACCCTGCTACGTGTGTCCATGGCCTTAGATCACAATTTCGGTCTCAAAACAATATATTCAGCCTTACCTCCTACCATGTGACGGCCAATCAAATGGTTGACTAGGATACCTGCTTCTGATTGGGGCTCATTTGGACAAATGCCTTAGTAGGATGTTGTCAAATTATTCTCCCTAGAAAATTTTTGCAAAATGGCCGTTAAAACTCAAAATGGACGACTTCCTGTTTAATTCCGGGCATGGGTTCTTGAGACTTTTTCGTGCATCTTGATCATATATTATGAATCTACCATGAATCAATTTAATATTGATTGGTTAAACTGGTGTCAGCTTTTTTACTTAAAATTAGATAGTAAGATATTAAGCGATTCATGGTGGGGACCCCCTAAACATTGAACTTGCTTGCAAAAATTTAATTACTTGGTTTGTTTGTTTGTTTATTTGTTTTTTGCTATGTTGAGGCCCCCAACAGGAGATTTCTTAAAAAACAGCAATTTCCAAGAATGCTAATAATTTAAAATTGCTCAAATAAAGTCCCCAATGACAGTGCTTAACGTCACCTGAAAAAGCAACGTAGTTAATAAAACAAACAAAAAACTGCGCGCCACAAGTGCAAATTGGGCTTTGCGCTCCGAAGGGAAAGCCTAATTAAAGCCAGGGATTCATGAGTGCTCGCAATGCTGGGTGCGGATGTGGCCAGCCCTAGTTAAATGTATGGTTTGAAGATGACAAGCACTTTTGCTTGTGTCGCTTAACTGAGTGTAGAAAAAGAAAATAAAAAAATTATATGCCTTCAGAAGCTGCCGGCTTGGCAGGAGGCTGCCAAATGTTGCCGGAGCGTAAAAACTCAATCAAGTTTATTAAACTTTCTGTTGGAAAGCAACTTTCACCCCATTCAAACTTTTTTTTAATCTCAAGAGTTACAGTATATTCAATGCCAAAATTAAATAGACTGTCTACTGTATGCTGATGACTATTCTTGCTGCCTTTTGATTACATTTACATAGATACATTATTTATCACTCAATTACCACACACACTACTATTTTTGCTGACTTTTTCCTCCACATTGAAGACTGCCCTTATCATTCACACTCATGTTCCGCCTGCTCGACATCAATACACTAATCAATCAACCGTTGGAGTCTAAACAAGCGAACATGCCAGCACGAATGTTGACTAGAGAACTGTGTAGTGTATGTGTGTGGTACAAACCTGTATGCGGTCTCGCCCTGCTCTTTCCTTCAAAGGTTAGTGCAACGACCAAGATGAGAAGGAGGAGACAAAGGAGAAAGGTCAGTATTCCAGAGGATTAATACAGGAGAACATTTAAGTAAGTGAGAGACGCGCTCGGGAAGCCAAGAAAATTAACGCATGCAAACTGTAGCCATGCAGAAGAAGAAGATAATGTGAGGTACAAAGAGCTGAATGTGGAATATTTGCTGGCTAATATGACAACCAAAGAAAATAAAAAACATCTGGCATGAAGTGTGCTGTGCTTGGCTTTGTCAGAAGCACACATTTGATTTAATTTATTAAAGTGTGATCCTATTTGTGAAGCAACAAAGGTCATTATCTACTCAAGTATATATTTTTTAACTTAACTTTGGTAATCATTTTCTCTCATTTTACTCACCACAGTTGAAAACCGTTTTTTCCTTACTCTGTCAATACTCACAATTATTATGATTTTTTTATTTTATTTTTTTTAATTTTTCTACTTATCGTAAATATATTTCAGAGTCTGTACTTTTTTTTTTTACTGGACTGTGTGCCTTACTCTGCCCAAAGCTGCCTTAAAATAATTGTGAAATCGTTGCAGGCAGGTGTTTTGACCAGAAAAGGAGGGGCAACAAAGCACTAAACGAGATTATCATCAAAATACATAGACTTCATTACAAACAAAATTCTACTGTCCATCAAATATGAACATCTATTTTCCCCAAAAGTTACAAGTAAATAAATTATTAGAATGAAAATAAAAACAAGATTAGTTTGGGCCTCAACACCTAGGAAATAATGAGGTCCCATCGCTCATGAGCTATTTTTAGAACAAGCCCAAGGGTGACTCATGTGTTTCCTTGGGGCTACCTAGTAATACTATTGATGAGCCTCAAATGAATGTTGTTTGTGTTGAAAATTTATTGAATACAGTTGTTTCTGTAACATGGATTCATGATTATGTACATTCTAGATGCATGGCATTGGTGTTTTATGATCCTGTTTGCTTACAGTGCTTTGCTATCTTGTACACATTTGCAAACTATTTGCGGCAGGGCTTAGAGGGGGTTCAATGTATTGGTACTTCCAATTAAAGGGTCAACCTTAAATATTTCTCAACAATAATATGTTGTATGTGACCTCATTAGTGTAAACATGACATTCTGATTAATATGACATTTGTGGAATGTGAGTTATGAAGCACAATCCAGCCCTTTTTTTTTTAAAATCCATCTCAGGGTGTGGCCATTTTGCCATTTGCTGTCAATTGAAGATGACATCACAGTTGCTCAGTGCTCTGGCTAGGACCAATCCCAGGTCACCTGTTTTCTGAATCTGAGCTGTGATTGGTTGTTACCTTAGACCTGAGCAATTGTGATGTCTTTTTCACTTGACAGCAAGTGGCAAAATGGCCACCTTCTGATATTGATAAAAACTGCTGGATTTTGCTGCTTAACTCATATTCCATTAATGTGATACTGTATTAACCAAAATACAATATTCAGACTAGTGGGGCTGCAAAGAACATATTTTTGTCAAATTTTTTTTGTGGTTGACTTCAGAGTGTGAGTATTTTTTTCCACCTCTGGGTGTACCTAATGTTGTGTCTGGTGTAAGGGTGCAAGAATGACACATGCCAGAGTGTAAAGGGTGAAAACATTCATGTGTGCCACAAAGATGATGGAGGAGAAACAGGAAGAAGTGGATGCCACGTTTGAGTCCACAAGCGAGGAGGGGGTTGAGTTTTTTTTTTTTTTTTTGGGGGGGGGGGGTCCACCTACTTGGCGGGACTGCAGGTATGCAACACCTTCAAATGAGGCTTCCAGGTTGCAACAGAAACCGAGTTCTCATCGGCAGCGTAACTACGCCAGAAACACTACGTGCAGAGGAAGGGATGAGTTATGATTGGCAGGTCAAATGTAAACAAGGAGGGGCGGGGGTCATGGAGGAGTAGTGAGGAGGAACAAAGAAAAAAAAGCTTATTAGGGTTTTTGAGAGCGGGGCAATGTTGATGCAGTGTGTGCGTGTTTGGAAGGAGACGGTCGTGGTGATGGTGGAAGGTGGGGGGTTGTGGGATACATGCCTGAAGGGGGGGAGGGCGCTTTGGTAGTGGTGCCAGGTGGCGTGGAGGTAGGGACGGGCACCGTCAGTGGAGTATAGACGCCAAGCTGCCTGGTGGGTGGTGGTGGGGGCGGGGGACATGTATACACATTTACACACACACATGACAGAGGGGTACAAAAGTGGTGAGGCAAAAGAGAATGGCTGTGTCAGGAATCATTCACAAGTACTATATTGTAGAGTGCTACTAATCTTACTAAAAATAAGTTACAAAAATTGTGTTGGTTTTCCATTCATGTTAATGGGGAAAGATGATTTAAGATACAAGTCTTTTGAGTTACAAGCGTGGATGAAAATTAAATAAATGGTTATCATCGCTGTATAATTGCACCACAACTTATGAATTTGTTTTATGATGTAAATCAAACAATACCATGAAAGTGAACATATTTTTTGTGTTGGTGCGGTTATTTACTCCTTTTCAAGATGCATTGCAGAATACATTAAGGTCACTATTTAGAGGTGGATAACCTGTAATACACTACGCATTAACGCTAAATACACCGTATACAGTACTGTATAGGGAGTGATTCCATACACACACAGCCAATGTGAATGATGTGATATCAATAATGGATTCCTGAGCGCATCACCAGCCGGTGGGATGGCAGCCATTTTGGATGTATGTTACGTTCAATTATCATGGTTTGTAAGGATGGATTTCTTTTTTTTGGAATGAGGTATTCTGAGTGGTTTGAGAACTAACTAACTAACCAAATGAATACTAACAACAAATTAACCAATCAACAAACCAACAAACAGACAGACAGAAAAACAGATCGAATTGCTATCTAGCTGACTAGACTTTGCTACCAAACTGACTGACCGACATTATCAAGCCACCAATTTAGCAACAAACTAACACCCCAAATGACACTTTAACCAACCAACCACCCACTAACTAACCCACTGACTGACAAACAGACCAACCAACGGATGGGCAGACTTACTACATACCTAACCAACCAACCAACCAACCAACCACAGATTCACTACCTAACAAATCCACCAACTATCTGAAGAACTGACCAACTAATTAACTAACCAAATTAACTATAAAGCAACTAACTAATAACCTGTCTAACCAACCAACCAAGCAACTGGTGGAGGGACAGATGAACAGATGGACCACATAACTTAACCTTACCAACCAACAGACCAACGGACCAACCAACCAACGACTGACTGACAAACTGGACAGGACAAACTAATTCACCAATCAAGTGACTGGATGAAACGAATGAATGGAAGAACAGACGGACCGACCGAATGACTAACCAACTCTGCATTCTTATTGCCTTTTTGTGTTGAATTGCTCTGTGATGCGACACCATCGCTTGTGACGTGCTCAGAAAGCCTTCATGAAAACAACACTCACACGAATGCTCACACAGTGCACAGGGAGGGAAAACTACCGCCAATCACCTGGCAGTCGGGTCTTAATTTGAATGCTACTCAATTGGACTGAACATCTCCCCTTTCAAAAAGCAACAGCTGGAGCGGGACCAGCTACAGTGGCGGTAATTTTCCCTGCTATCTGTCAGCCAAAACACAGTGTCAAGATGAGATGTGTGATGTGGGTGTGTAATGGAGGCGTAATTCATAGATGAGTGGCGTCATCACATTTTAATCAACACAATTAAATCTTCTCCCGAGGTTGCTTTCACCTGCAAGGGTAAATGTTGTCAGGTTACTGGAATACTGGAAGGGGGGGAGGAGAAGAAGAAGACGAAGAAGAAAAAGAAGCATATGGTGTGATGTGAAAAATCATTGTAGGCTGGAGGTACATCTGTCCGGGCCATGATCGCCATGGTAACGGCTCACGCCATTAATTACCATCTGCACGCATACACACAGACACATAAACGCACAAAACTACACTGATAGGATGAGTAGAGGTGAAAACATGCAACACTGTGACATTAAACACACAGTAGGGAATACACAAAAAGTTTTTTCTAATCTTCTGTGTGCTGCAAGAGAAAGGGGTGCAGTGTGTGTTTGTGTGTGCATGTGTGCTACCTGGATGAGGCTGGCTGCAGGATTCCGTCTTTTTTCAAAATGCTTCTGCCGATGTTGCTCCTGTACCTTCAGGGCAAAACCTGAACCTAAGATGCCCTGAAACAAACAACACACAGTGAGCAGAACTAACAATGTACACAAAATGTCTATTGAGTGTGTGTTTGTGTGTGTGCGTGTGTCTCACAGCAGGCAAGGCAAAGAAGGAGATTCCCAAGAGAGCAAAGCCGGCGGACAATAATCTCCCAGTCCAAGTCTGCGGCGTCTTGTCACCATAGCCAATGGTAGTTAGAGTGATCTGAATGTTCAACAGGAGGTAAGTTCAAAGGTCATCCATTTTCCTCAATTATTTAATTTGCGCCTATTCACTCACTCACTCATTCACTCACTCACTCACTCACTCACTCACTCACTCACTCACTCACTCACTCACTCACTCACTCACTCACTCACTCAATATCAATCAATAATCTAAAACAACTCCCCCTCTATCTGTACAAACTGGCATTAAAATAAGCTTCGTGCATAATTAGCATGAGAGAAAAAAGTGTACACTTAGTTGAATGACTGTTATGATAAATGAGGTCTGAGAGGTGTTTTTGAAGGTTTGCATGTGTGGCTCTCTCTCACCGTGCCCCACCACAGCGCGTCGGCGTAGGTGGCAAAGTCCTTGTTTTCCTCCTTCTCCACCAGGTATACCAGGAAGGAGGAGAAAATAAGCACCAGGAAGCCGATGTACCACGCCGTCACAAGTTCCTAACAAGTAACACACACAACACAGTCCAAATACACACTTAGCAACCAACAGCTTGATGTGTGAAACCTCTAATTACGCTTGTGCTTGGTTATGTTCTAGGAAGAAGCGATGCAATTCTAATTTAACTGAGTGTCTAAATATTTTCCAAAGTGGCCACAAAGATTACTGCTTGAGTGCTGACTAGAAGCAATAGAAGAGAATCACAGTTTTCCTGGTACTTGCTTTAATTCTGTCGTAAATTCTTTATCTTATCAAGGCATTTTGGACAATTTTACAACTTTGTGGGAAAAGTTTCAACCTCTTCAAATTTTACTTTCCTTATTATTTGCACTACAATTCGTACAAAGCGATGCATGATTTTTGTCAAGGTAAGCCATTTTAAACTAAAAATAAAGACTTTTCTCTAGTTCGAAGCGGAACTTTCATCCAACACATCCGGCATATTTGGACAAAGCTCTGAGTTTCCGAACGGTCAGAGTGAAGGAGTGCGTACCTGCAGCATATTTCCGAACACTACAATGATTAGGGAGCAAGGATTCTGGGTGTGAGTCTGAGCTTTACTGTTCCTGGTCAGGGTTTTTGTAATCCACCCCCCCCCCCCCCAAAAAAAAAGACCAGAGAGACTTATTTATTCTTCATGATGCATTATTTAACTGGTGCGACTTATCCAGAGCAACTCTTAGTCAGGAAAAATATGGTAAGTGCAAATACTCTAATACTCTCCAGAGTGTCCTAAATGCTGCTGCTCGAGTGCTGACTTGAACCAGGAGACGAGCTCCATAGTTCTTCCGTTACTTGTATTAATGTGCTTTATCAAGTCTTGGTAAAATAATAATAATAAACGGGAACATTTTCGAAATATGAACATCTTAAAACCAGGAGAATAGATCAATACACCATCGCTGGCTGCATCCATCCATCCATCCATTTTCTTTACCGCTTGTCCTCACAAGGGTCGCGGGGGTTGCTGGAGCCTATCCCAGCTGGCTTCGGGCAGTAGGCGGGGTACACCCTGAACTGGTTGCCAGTCAATTGCAGGGCACACAGAGACGAACAATCATACTCACAATCACACCTATGGACAATTTGGAGTGTCCAATCAACCTGCCATGCATGTTTTTGGAATGTGGGAGGAAACCGGAGTACCCGGAGAAAACCCACGCAAGCACGGGGAGAACATGCAAACTCCACCCAGGAAGGCCGAAGCCCGGACTCGATCTCATGTCCTCAGCACTGGGAAGCAGACGTGCTAACCTAGCTGGCTGCATTGGTGATTAATTGTGAAGACTCCCCCCACCCTTTTATCATCATATGGAAATATATCAGAGCCGAGGTGGTGAACTACAAATGTTCTAAAGACTCTACATAGGGTTCAAAATGCTGCTGATCCAGTGCCAACCAAAACCAGGAGGTTTTCTGGTTCTTGTTTGACAGCCCAGCTGCCTCCTGTAATTATGCTACGGGTCATACCTTACTGTGTGCATAGACGACAGACCCCAGCAGTTTCCAGGTTCCTCCCCGCCGGTCCATGCGCACCATGCGCACAATCTGCAGGAACCGGAGGCTGCGCAGGGCTGAGGCGGCGAAGATGTTGCCCTGGCTGCCGGCAGAAACCACGGCGACGGAGGCGATCAGTACGATGATGTCTGGGGAGGGGGGAAGGTCAGCGGCTTCACAATGCGTATGAGTCAACCTCACACAATATCTCACCTTTGGAGGTGTTGAGTCATCATAACGTGTTCGTCATTGTCTTTTTTGATTGTCTTTCAGAAAGGTCTTAGCGTACGTACGGTTTGACAGATTTTTTGTTTCATTCAGCTGAGATGTACACAAATGTGGTATACACATGTGCAAAAAAAAGGTATTGCACATATAAAAGCACGTGATAAGCAGAATGTACACAAACAAATATGCAGTTACACACACATGGGATTACGGGTATACACACAGTATACACAGTACACAGAGTACTCAACAACATGCAACCCAGTTGCTGCCAACAGGATCGAACAGATTCACCTCCAATGGGCACTAAAGGCTAATATTCGGATTCACTGCATGCCAGGGGACTAACGCTACAGGTGCTGTCCCCCCTGGCTGGGCGAGGGCGGGTCTGCCCCTCTGTTGGCTGCTGGGTGGCGGCTGCGTCTTGGTCGTTCCCTGGGTCTCGTGGTGGGTGCTGTGTTGCGGGGCTCTCCCTGGTGTCCGGGGCGGCGCCGCCCCGGCGCGGTCCGTCGCTCTGAGTCCGGCGACGCGGGTCGGGGCCTGTGGGCCGCCGGGGTGCCCCGTGGTTCCCTCTCCCCTCCCCCTTCCTCCCCCTTGCTTCCTCTCCCTCTTCACCTCTCCCCGCCCGTCCTCCGCCTCCCTGTCCCTTCTCCCTCGTCGCCCTTCCTCCTCCTCTCCCCCTCTCTCTGCGGCCCTGCTGCTGCCTCCTGCCCTTCCTGTCGTCTCCTTCCCCCGTCCCCTCTCCCTCCCCTGTCCGCCCTCCTCCCCCTCCCCTAGGCCGGGGGTTCCGTCCGTGGCCCGGGTCTCGGCGCTCCGGGGGCCGGGGGAGTGGGCGGGATTGGTGTTGTGCCCGCCCCGCTCCGGTGGGCCTCCGGGCACTTCGGGCGGGCCCCGGTATCCGGGGGGCAAGCCCCGCCGGGGTCCCGGTGGGGTGGGTGGGGGTTTTGGTGGGCGGGTGCGCCTCCCCCCCCCCGCCCGGTTGGGGGGGGCCCAGCTGGTCGCTCCTCTTAACTCACTGCACTAGTTTTGCACAATACATTTTAGGGCACATAACACACTTTGGGGGGGTGTGGGGTGGGGTGGAGACACCGTCTCCGCCCTGCAGCTCCCCTCCAAATTTTAATGCACCACACAACTGGGGGGGGGGGGGGGGGGCATCGGTTGGGGCGGCCGCGGTATGAAGCAGTGCTGCGGTCGCCTGTCCGTGTGCACCCCCCCCCCCCCCCATTAATTTATTTTAATGCACCACATACGCTCATTGACATGCCTGGGGGGCGGATGGATCGGAGCAGGGGGGGATATCATTTCCCTCTGCTCCGGTTCACCTGCCCCCAATTTTAATGCACCACACACACACACTTATGTATATACACTGAGTGGGGTCACACACACGGTTTAGGGGTAGAGTTCGCCAGTCGGCGAGCTGGCGAACTTAGTAACAGGGTTAGTTTTTCACTTAGATCGTTGGGGTGACGACCGGGGCCTCTCCCCGCTGGGCCTGGGGTTCGGGGATGCCGCCCGTCCTCCGGTGCCCCCATCTCCCCTTCTGCCCCTGGTGTTCCGTCCCTCCGCGTGGTGGGGTGGGCGCGGGTGCCCTCTCCGCTCCGCTGCCCGGCCCCCTCTTCGGCGCGGATGCCTGGGTGCGGTGTGTCCCCGGGGTCTGGGGTCGGGGGCTGGGGGGCTGTCGGTTGGTGGGGGGTGGTGGTGGGGGGTGCTGGGGTGGGGAGGGTGTCTGGGGATTTGGGGGCCTGGGGGCGGTTGGGGCTGGGTTGGGGTGGGTGGCGGGGGTGGGGGGGCGGGGGGTCGCGGGGGGAGCGGGGGTTGTGGGCCGGTGGGGTGCCTGGTGGGCCTGCAGTGCCCCGTCCTGCTGCGTTGGGTTGGGGGCGCGGGCCGCGTTGGGGTGGGGGGCGCTCCTGCTCCGGGGTTTGCTCTCCGGCCGGTGGCCCCTGCGGGGCCCGGGGGTCGTCCTTTGGCGCGGCCGCGGCCTGGGGGGCCCTGAGGTGTTGCGCTTGCTCTGTCCTGGCGGGGGTCGACGGCTCCCCTCTTTGGTGGAGATTTTCATGCATGCTAGATCCACCACACCAGCATCTATCGAGACTCAGACACAACTTGTTTCTCCCTCAGGTCATTGATTCGGTGGAGGCTGGTGTCTGTGGATCTCACTCTGCTTCGTCTGTCCTTTCTACCTTTCCTCAGTTTCTCCTTTGGGCCCTTGAGGTTTCCCTGATTTGTTGGAGTTTGGATGTCTTTGGGGTTGGTGAAGGTTAGTGGCCCGGTGGGTGGTGTCTGGTCGGTGCTGGGCTTCGCTTTTCTTTCTTTTCTTTGGTCCCCCTTTGGGTCTCCTGGCGGCCCCACGACTCTGGCTGGATTTTGAAGTGTTCGGTTTAGGTGAACGGTATGGGAATTCTTATTTATTTTTATTTTTTTTCGCACGCACGCACGCACGCACACACACACGCACGCACACACGCACAAACACACATACAAAAAAAAAAAAAAAAAAAAAAAAAAAAGGGGAGAACAATGATGATGACATTTCAAATGATCAATACTGAGATCTCCCAAGAAAAAAAAAAAAAAAAGAGTACTCAACAACATGAAGGTACATACTCAAGGAAATATAGGTGTGTATATGTAGGTACACACACACGAGAATAGACAGCCACGTGATATGCAGATATACACACGATTGCATAGATGCATAAACAGGCACACACACACAAACACCCATAAAAGTACACACACAAAAACATTTTCAAAGTTCACACAGACACATGTAGGTGCACACACAATGTGACAGAGGTACACACACTGGAAAACACACAAGTGCATAAAGGTACACAAAACTAACACATACAAATAACACACACACACGCACACACATACATGCGCGTATAGGTACACTCATGCAAAATAGGATTAGTGGTATACCCAAGGTGACAATGGTATACATGTAGGTACACACACACACACACACACACACACACACACACACACACACACACACATTGCCTCTTACCGATGATACAAAATGGCTTCCGGGCAAAGCGGAGGCGTCCTTGCCAGCCTCGGTAGCGACAGCAGCAACCGGCGCTCCATATTCTGATGATGTACTCCAGACCAAATACAACAATCATCACAAACTCCTACAAAGGAACACACACACACACACACACACACACACACACACACACACACACACACACACACCAAAAACACTTCTCAGCTTTACTTCATAAAAACAGACCTATCCTAGCTCATTCATCAATACAATAAAGCAGTGTTTCTCAACCTTTATGAGCCAAGCCAGATATATGACATTCGAAAAATCCCATTTTACCCACCAAACAAAAATGTCACAAAAGGTATATTCATGGGACTTTCAAATAAAAATTTTCCTGGAATAATTATAATATTGCCTCAATTTACTCACAAATTTACACTGTATACTGGAATAATTATAATATTGCCTCAATTTACTCACAAATTTACTTCCGGGCCTTTTATTGTATGAATGGCAAAAGGTGGACACAGAGGTTGATTCCACCTTCTGCCATCTAGTGGAAGAGTATTTAATTGTTCTGGCATAGACAAGATGAACAAAGCTACATTATTTGCAGTAAATCAAAGCTAGTTTTCAGGCCAGTTAGGTGAAATGTGATATTTATCCTACAGCTGAAAATGCTACTCTTTCTAACGATGTCAATAGACCTTCACCCTTTCAATTACGCATGGTTTATTAGTCAAGAACACAGACACATATATCTAAATTCCAGATAGTTGCATGTGTGTGTGTGTGTGTGTGTGTGTGTGTGTGTGTGTGTCCCCTACCAGAATAAGAAGACAGTGCGAGGAGAATTCTTGGTGAGCAGGAATGGTGGAAAACACGGATAGGACCAAACATCCAAACACCAGGATGAATCTGGGGAGACAAACATTAAGGGAATTAATAATTCTATTTTATCACTCAGGACAGATTTTTGTTATACAGCATCCGACATGTGCAGCTTACATTAAGAAATTCGCTGCAAATAGCGAGGAGCAATGAAAAAAAGGAAGAATAAATAAATTAAATAAGTTATTTTTTTGCCTATCCTATGTGTGTCATGTAAGTCCTACTTGTTTTTACTAAAAGGAAAAGGGGGAGTGGATGGAATCTATTAAAATCGTAAAAAATCAGATTATTGTGGGAAAAAAAGTTTAAGGCCATATCACTTTACGCACATTTATCTCATTTAGATGAGACACGCCGTCTTTGGCTGCAGGCAAAACACTTTGTAAAGGTGTAAAGAGTGTTAAGAGCTTCCCTACACTGTCAATAAATCATCCGCGTGTGTGCGTGTGTGTGAGAGAATGTGGTATGCAAGAGGTCACCGTTTTCCACACATTATAAACATGATGTAGTGTATGTGTACGTATGTGCCGCCTCGCGAGCGTGCCAAGCAAGCAGAGCTTTTCAATCAAGGCGGCCGAGAACGAGCGAATGGAAAGAAAGAATGAAAAAAGATGGAAGAATGGAGGAGGAAGACAAAACAGTGCCAGATGAGCCACTCGCTTTAAACCATAACAAGTTTTACTTGAAGCAAAAAGAAGCACTTGGAGATGTGGTTAAATATCAAAAGGCTAATTTTTCGTATCTCAAAGACCAGGGTTTTTCCTGTGTACAAAATTAAGAGGCGGCCACCTCCATCTTATTTTGCTCACCACTTCTAGCCTGAGTGACTGATAATGAATGAATGCTTTAATATGATAATAGTCATATTCTTATTGGAATTATTATTCTTATTATTGAAACATGGAATTATTATATGCTGTCTGTAAAAAATGAAAGCGAGTCAGTTGAATTTACAGAAGACATGCACATCAGGAGTGCATGGTCAGGATTAGGGATGTTCGATACCACTTTTTTCCCGACCGATACGCAACCCTTGAGTAGTCACAGCTACCGGTGCCAATACCGATACTTGGTATCGGTAGTCACCCATCATAGTCAGGATGATACCATCTCTGCCTCAATTTGAGTCAAGAAAAACCCTGAAGACAAAATCTGACTTTTAGTGAATTTTGTGCTGAGATCCCAAGTTTGAACTGAATGGAAGTATATAGCAGAAAGCACTTACAAAAGGTCAATGTACAAAAAATACTCAAAAGGAAACAGCCTGATAAATGGAACAAAAAACTTAAAAAAGCAAAGAAAGATGAAGAAAACATGAGTTGAAGATAACACATAGAGACAGCGAGGCAGGTGATGAAGGCCATCAAGTTGTGGTAGGAGGATGAGGACGAAGAACGGAACCGAGCGATTGCTCAGCCTTTCCATCACGACCAATCCTGTTTATGCACTGGAGAGCAGCAGGGATGATGGTGGCGATAAACTAGCGTCTTTTATTTCCCAGCAACCACAAAACACAACAAGGCACGTTTCCTCCTCCCAACATCATCATCATCATCCATCATCATCAACGCTCACATATCATAGTTTGGATTTTGATAACAATCAGCAAAACACTCCAAATATGGACGGCCTTCCTATTCAATGAGAAACCAAACTTTTGGAGGAAGATGTCCAAGTACGTTGACTCATGTTTGTTTGTTTGTTTCATTTGTTTTATATTTTTTTTGTTTTCTTATTTCACGTTTTCTTCAGTATTGTTTACTTTTTATCTTGGTTTGTGTTTTCATTATATTAGTTTACTTTTTGTTTTTTTCTCCATCTTCATTTACTTTGTTTTATAGTTGTTCACGTTTTCTTATTCTAGTACAGTACAGTGGAACCTTGGAGTTCGAACGTCTCTCTGCAAATCAGACTTTGACCAAAAAATCTGAGTAAAAAATGCCTCGGAGTTTGACCTCATTCTCGGAGTTTGAACACCCAAGCAAAGCCAAACATACCTTGATCGGGTAGCCGAGTGAAGCCGAGCTGAGCGATGCAGAATGCTCACGTGCGGTAGTGGAGACGAAGCGCTACTCATTTCCAGTCAGAGAGGGTGAATACTCCCCGAGGTGCTCCGTACATTCGTGAGTGTATTTGGATTTTTCCATGACAATTTTCTTTGACATGGGCCCAAAGAAAGACAGCAGTGCCAGTGGCAGAAAAGAAAAACAGACAATGCTATGAACCATAGTGGATTTAGGAAGGAGATTATCTCGTCATTGTAACTACTTCCGTAAATACTGGCACAAGGACACCCCTTAGCTGTTCAACAACGTGTCTGATGCTAAACAGCGCACAAGGATCCCTTGGTAGTCTAACAATATGCCCAATGTAAAATACACTAACTCAGCACTGAACTAAAGCATGCATTCATTAACATAGCATTTTTCCTCCACTGAGGCCATTATGCCACAACAAAAAAAGTAAGGTATTTTTTATTGTTTAAATACTGTACAGTACAGGGTGTACGTGTTTGTTTTTGTTTCTTTACATAAATAGAAATTAAAATAGGAATTTTCTGTTTTTGGAGCTTGGGAACAGATTAATTGCATTTACAATATTTCCTATGGGAAAAAATATTTCGGAGGTTGAACAATTCGGACTTTGAACACACGAATTGTGTTCAAACTCCAAGGTACCACTGTATATGTTTTCTTTATCATTTTCATCTTTGTTTACTTTTTGTTATCGTTGTTTAGTTTATTGTCATCTTGATTTACTTTTTGTTAACCTTGTTTAGTTTAGTTTATTGTCATCTTGGTTTACTTTTTATCATTCTTCCTCTATGTTTGCTTTTTTATCTTTATTCATATTTTCTTCATCTTTGTTATGTTCATTTTCACTCATTCATCTCTTTATTTCTGCCTCTTCATCTTTTTTAATCACTGTTTACTTCTTGCTGCAATTGTTTATATTTTCTTCAATAACCTTTCTTTGTTTTTGTTATTTTGGTATCCTTACTGATACCATTTTGCTTACTTTTTGTTATCTTAATTCATGTTATTATTTCTTTGTAATCTTTTTGCTATCTTCGGACCAAATAAACCACACTGCACTTTTTCTCCTTATGTAATTTTTTTGTAGTGTATTTTCTACATTTAGTCACTCACAAAGTCTTAAAAACATACATTTACATAAAAAAACTATTAATACAGAACATGAAACTAAGATGAGAGACTTCACAAAAGTATGGGAAAAGATGTATTTCTGGGGAGGTTCTGATGAGTGGTGCTGATTGCCTCCTGTCCTGGTTGGTCGATGGCTGCATGATAGAAACATCACATCCGCTCAAACGGTTGCGTGTCTTCAGTGCATGTGACATATGGCTTTATGATGGAAAGCGTCACAACACACACACACACCTACACACACACACTGCACACACACACTACTGTACATCTGTTACAAAGATTGTGTGCATGCTAGATAGATGCTCCGCTCGCACATCAACGGCTTTTATTAACTCCATCTTGACACTCTCACGTCCAAATAATTGAAAACTGATTTTTCATACACCAGCGGTAAGAGTTGCCGTCAAGCTCAAGAAGGAGTCCTATTGGGCCTTTTTGGCCTGTGGGATTCCGAAGGCTGCTGACAGGTATCGGCTGGCCAAGCAGAATGCGGCTTCGGCGGTCGCTGAGGCAAAAACTCGGACATGGGAGGAGTTCGGTGAGGCCATGGAAAACGACTTCCGGACGGCTTTGAGGAAATTCTGGTCCACCATCCGGCGTCTCAGGAGAGGAAAGCAGTGCGCCGTTAACACTGTGTATAGTGGAGATGTGGTGCTGTTGACCTCGACTCGGGACGTCGTGAATCGGTGGGGAGAGTACTTCGAAGACCTCCTCAATTCTACCGACACGCCTTCCTTTGAGGAAGCAGGGTCTGGGGACTCTGAGGTGGGCTCCCCTATCTCTGGGGTCGAAGTCGCCGAGGTGGTTGGAAAGCTTCTCGGTGGCAGGGCCTCGTGGGTGGATGAGATCCACCCGGAGTTCCTAAAGGCTCTGGATGTTGTGGGGCTGTCGTGGTTGACACGTCTCTGCAGCATCGCGTGGACATCGGGGACAGTGCCTCTGGATTGGCAGACTGGGGTGGTGGTTCCCCTTTTTAAGAAGGGGGACCGGAGGGTGTGTTCCAACTTTAGAGGGATCACACTGCTCTCAGCCTCCCAGGTAAGGTCTATTCAGGGGTGCTGGAGAGGAGGGTCCGTCGGGAGGTCAAAACTCGGATTCAGGAGGAGCAGTGTGGTTTTCGTCCCGGCCGTGGAACAGTGGACCAGCTCTACACCCTCAGCAGGGTCCTCGAGGGTTCGTGGGAGTTTGCCCAACCAGTCCACATGTGCTTTGTGGACTTGGAGAAGGCGTTTGACCGTGTCCCTCGGGGAGTCCTGTGGGGGGTGCTTCGGGAATATGGGGTACCGAGCCCCCTGATACGGGCTATTCGGTCCGGAGTTTGGTCCGCATTGCCGGCAGTAAGTCGAATTTGTTTCCTGTGAGGGTTGGACTCCGCCAAGGTTGCCCTTTGTCACCGATTCTGTTCATAACTTTTATGGACAGAATTTCTAGGCGCAGCCGAGGCATTGAGGGGGTCCGGTTTGGTGGCCTCAGCATTGCATCTCTGCTTTTTGCAGCTGATGTGGTGCTGTTGGCTTCTTCAAGCCGTGATCTCCAGCTCTCACTGGACCGGTTAGCAGCCGAGTGTGAAGCGGTTGGGATGAGAATCAGCACCTCCAAATCCGAGACCATGGTCCTCAGTCGTAAAAGGGTGGAGTGCCCTCTCCGGGTCGGGGATGAGATCCTGCCCCAAGTGGAGGAGTTCAAGTATCTTGGGGTCTTGTTCACGAGTGAGGGTAGGTTAGAGCGGGAGATCGACAGGCGGATCGGTGCAGCGTCTGCAGTGATGCGGACGCTGTATCCGTCCGTTGTAGTGAAGAAGGAGCTGAGCCGAAAGGCAAAGCTCTCAATTTACTGGTCGATCTACGTTCCTGCCCTCACCTATGGTCACGAGCTGTGGGTCGTGACCGAAAGAGCAAGATCCCGGATACAAGCGGCCGAAATGAGTTTCCTCCACAGGGTAGCCGGGCTCTCCCTTAGAGATAGGGTGAGAAGCTCGGTCATCCGGGAGGGACTCAGCGTCGAGCCGCTACTCCTGCACGTTAAGAGGAAGCAAATGAGGTGGCTCGGGCATCTGGTTCGGATGCCTCCTGGACGCCTCCCTGGGGAGGTGTTCCGGGCATGTCCTACCGGCGGGAGGCCATGGCAGATCATTGGCTGGCACAAATGCCGGTTGGTGGTGATGTGCTTGCACGGTTGAGAGGTCGCAGTCAGTTGGTTTGGGCATTGCGGGGCCTCTCGAGCGCACGGTTGCAGCAGAAATGGGTCACAGCCGTCGTGGAACCGGGTCAGCGGAGCGCTGCGTGATGCAGAGAGCAGAAGGTAAGTGGGTCGGCTCTCGGCAGGAACTGACACGCGCGTTTTGGGACGCGCAGTGTGGTTGCAAGTCCTTGCGTGATGCGTGCTTCAGGGCGCGCGGCGTGGCTCAAGTCCGGGGCTCAAAGAAGGAAGCCACATGGTCGCTCTCAGCGTGTTTGGTGACCACGTCTCTCGTGATGGTCAGGAGAAGTTCATGGGGCATGAGGAGAAGAGGCGAAGAGGGATAAGAGCGAAGAAGAGAGGTTCCTTCGCGTGCTGGCTTTTAAGCTTATGTCCCCGGGGGGTCAAACGGTCCCGCCTCTTCCGTGCGCTTGAAGCAGACTTGGTCGACTGACACCAAGCTTTTGGGATAGCATTTGATAATTTTTTTATCAGAATTGACAAGCCAGATGCTTCATTTATCATTCTGAACACATTTCAAACATTACCGCGATCATAAAGTTATTGAATCCGCTAAGCTTACTAATTAGTTAAACTTAGATGGCTGCAGGAGTTACACACATCATTCCTTTGAGATAGATATAAAGGTTGTGTACAAAGATAAACAACAGAAGTCACTTGATGTCAGTCAAGTACATGGAGTCCGTTTATGTCCCGAATTATGTAGACTTCAGATTAATTACGCGCGGCAGGATTCTTGAGGATAATACCAATAATGGCCGCTGGAGGGCACTGTTATACCATATAACTTCCAAGGGGCGTTGTTTCCAAAAACACATGGCTGATTCCTGTGGATAGCCCAGACCCTAAAAGTGGTCTGGGGACTGTTAAGCAGTCTTATCGCTAGTCTGCTTGCTAAACAGGCTTTAGATCGCAGTAGGCGCTGAGGTATGTGTTTCCTGTGGGTTGTAAAAACAAAATCCAGTCCCTGCTGGAGGGAAATTCAAAGAGATTCCCTCCCAAAAAATTGAGGGTGACGGGCAATATTCGTTACAGACCCCCCTTCGTTAAGAGGGATGAATAGTCAGGATGTCCAGGTTGACGAGTCCAGATGATCCGTCGCAGGGGTCCATGCCATGCTCAGACTGCAGTAGTTCCAGTCACGCTCCACTGCAACAAGAAACACATACCACTGGTACAACTTTACCCTACCATCTGCAGGTCTATGTGTATGCAGTGTATGTCTGTGTGTATTCAGTTAACTGGTTGTGTCTCACTAGGTACTGTATTAGCTACTGAGGAACTCAGGTCCCAGAAACAGGCACAGGCCTGAGACAGACGCAAAAGAGATGCAAACCTACCAAACGAGCAAAACCTATCCTAAGGCTATAAGGCTTGTATCAAATCATGACTAATTAGGGAAACAAAAACCCAAAAGAAGAAATTGAAGGAAAATAGAGAAAATGGGGAAAAGGCTTTTCGCCTTCTTAAATCCCAAAACCCGGCACTATACTACGGGCCATAATTCTCTTAGAAAGACAAGGAGGTTGTCTCAAGCACGTGGAGGTCGACGAGAATCTCCTCGCCTGTGGGATGCTCGTTTACGGGAAAATGAAGAAGAATTTTTTTTTAGTTTGGTTAGCGCAACACGGTGGTTGCTAGATGCTAAGCTAACGCAGGTCCCTATAGAGTAACTGGCCTATTCCAAAAGTCATGCACTACCCGAGAATACCCGAGAAAGGAGGTAAAGGGAAGAAGAAAAAAAAATTCTGAGCATTATCGGTGGTACATCGAGGCTAGGGAAAGGCAGGCGTAGGGCTTAGATTGGGCTAGCCAGACTAAACAAAGTTTTGGAAAGAGTATTCCAACCGACTTTAAAAGGCTAAGTACGGGGGAGCTTTTCATAGCTAGCTGAGACACTAAAGAAATGATTTCATGCAGCATGTCATTCAGAAAAATCACAACACTTTAAGTGTACATACTCCTTAAATTACAGTTGCCAATTATTTCACGGTTTATCTAGTCTAATTCCACATAGCGTAATTAGTGTTACGGGCTAGGATCGTACTGTTAAGTGCTCCACCAAGCGTCCGTAGCCAAATAGACTGTAAGCCATAGTATGTTAACTTCTAGTCATTATTCGTTAGCAATTCTTGTTGTTCACACCAGGCGATTCGGCAGATCCGGGTTCAACCATTCCTGGTTGATTCACTACAGTGGTCATACTTTACCATCAGGATTGTCATCAGCAAAAAAAAAAAGAAAAGAAAAAAAAGGCAGTCATTATATCGTTGGATGCAGAAAAAGCCTTTGACAAAGTTAACGGGTCCTTCCTCTTTGCTGTTTTAAATACATTTGGCTTTGGGAAGTCATTTATTCACACTGGGTGTCAGTATTATATGATTCTCCTAAAGCTACAGTTACTACTAATGGGATTATATCTCAGAGTTTTACTCTACATCGAGGCACAAGACAAGGATGCCCACTGTCCCCTTTATTATTGTCAATATTTATTGAGCCACTTGCATTAGCTATACGCCAGGAAAGAAGGATTCAAGGAATTCACTCTGGGGTAACAGAACACAAAATTAATCTATATGCCGATGATATTTTACTTTATTTAGAAAAACCTGCTATTTCGTTAGGGGAAGTATTTAACTTAATAACTAAATTCTCACATTTATCAGATTATTCTATTGGACAAAATCAACACTACTACCTATTACAGAAAATTCATGGAACCCTGCAAGCCAGGATCCACACTACTCATTTCCTATAGGCAATTTAAAATACGTAGGCATGAAAATCTCACCTAAATTAACTGATTTAATTCATTTAAACTTTACTCCACTTCTGGATAGCATTTATAGTGACTTGGAGCACTGGAATAATCTTCCCATTTCTCTAATAGGACAAATAGCTACCATTAAAATGAAAGTTTTACCCAAAATAAATGATTTTTTCTCAATTATTCCATTTAAACCTACGTCTAACTGGTTCCGGCTGTTGGACTCGGCCGTTACAAAATTTTACTGGAAAAAAAAAACTCTTCAGAAAAGTAAATCCAAAGGAGGTCTAGAGGCACCAAATTTTATGCACTACTATATAGCTAACCAGCTACTATATATTATTCTATGGGCACAACCCAACAAAGAAACTAACTGTTGGCTGGAACTAGAACAGAAGGATTGTAATAACCTCAGACTTTTAGATTTACTCTTTATTACAACATCGATTAAGCGACACAATTGTTTTAAAAACCCAATGATTTCCGCCACCCTGACTGCCTGGTGGAAGGCACTAGAAATTACAAAAGCCCACTTGCAGCCCTGCGGGTTTTCTCCCATATGGCATAACCCCGACTTTCAACTTAACAACCAATTGTTTTATTTAGGTGTGTGGGACCAGAAAGGAATTACACATCTCCACCCTCTTTTCTCAGATATGTTTATATCGTATACATCCTTGATCCAAAAATACAAAATAAAAAACGGGAATTTTTTACATTATCTGCAAGTTAAAAGTATGATAAAGAAACTAATTCCAACACTTCGGGGTACACTCCAACTGCCTGTTTGAGCTAAAGATATTACAAAGCTTTCTCCGACAACAACAAAAAACCTCTCAAAAATATATAAGTTACTTTCGTATACTGATAAAATGTATTTACCCATCTCGAAATGGGCGACAGACTTGTCTATAGCTCCGGAATCTGACTTTTGGATTCAAGTTTGTGAAAATGTATTTAAAGTGACAAAACACAAATTTACGCACATACTCACGCACATACCAAAAAAAGAAGAAGAGGGGAAAAAAAGAGAGAGAGCAATGATGATGACATGTCGAATTGGTAAGATTACTGAATGAACAATACTGAGCTTTCTCTTTTGGTGTCGTTCGGAGCAGGAAGATATTCCACCTACTTGGTGAATGCGCAAACTACTAAGAAAGTATTTATTTCCTCCCAGCGATCTGACCAGGGGTCCCACCCAATCAATTTGGAGATCAGACCATGGGAAGGTGACTCCTTCATGTTGGAGTAGTACGCTGTGACTCGGGTTTGCTGGCCGAAACTGGCAGCAAACCAGGCATCCTTTAATGTAGGTTGCCACGTCGTTATGCATGAGGGGCCAGTACGCCATTTGTTGTAGCTCAGTGACGGTAGCCTTGAATTTGCAGTGGCCTGTATAAGGCGCATCGTAGGACTTACGTTAGCAAGATCCCCCTTTGGCTCCGTAAAACTACCAACTGCAGGGCGGGCAGAGACATGGAGTCACCAAACAGAAAGCCTTTAACCTGCCTTTGCAACACGGAGAGCAAGTCTTTCAAGTCGCTGTCGTCACGTAGCGCGTCAGGCGAGACGGGGGTGGCGACGTGGTCAGGAAAGTGTAGACTGATTTTAAACACCGCAGGGTCGCCGGCTTGCTGGGCGACCAAGTCGGAGCTCCGAACAGGCGGCATGCACGCTACGGGTCCCGAAGTGGTACGTGCAGGAGTGTCGCAAGAAACAGCGGCGGACGCAGTGCGGCGACGCGCGACACTGTGGAACTCCAGGGTGGGTTAGGAGGGAAGCCAAGAGTTATCGAATGTTGAAGGAGTCCCGTTCAGGGCCCCTTGCTTGGCAAACGTGTCCGTCAGGTCGTTAAAGTGTTGTTTATCAGGTCCTGGAACTTTTGAGTGTACCCGGACCTTTTTCCAGCTGGCGTGTATATCATTAGAGAAAAGCCCGTAGTCGCACGTCTCAATGAGGTCACGGTGTTTAACGGGTTTCTTTGCTAAACCATTTCGACGCCACGCCGGTAGATGACAGGTGAAGGCGAAGCGGTCATAGTTTGAGTCAGTGCAAATAACCAGCACCGTGACACTGTTCAATTGCCAATTTGAGTGTAATCAGGATGCCAGCGATTTTCGCATATTGGGAAGAGTGGGGGCCCAATTGAAATTGCTGTGGTTTGCACGGTGTGTCGTTGCAATCCCCAATCCCCCCAATCCCCAATCGCCTCAAAGACTGGTCTTTTGACAATTTCAGGAGTGCTTTGAGTATCCCATCGGCAACTGCGCTGTAGTCGGTCTCGGAGTCTTTTGGCGGTTCTGGGACTCGCAGCGAGTTGTTTTCATCATGCTTTGGATTAGCTAACGAGTCCCACGGTAGCTAAAAGCCACTCGGGGGAGAGGGAGGCTTGACACGGGATTGAAATCAAAGTCGGTGTACGTTTAATATATAGTTCGTCACGTAATTCAATAGAGTTAGTGAATTAGCACATGTAGCTAATAACCGTCTTTAATCCTTACCAGCGGAGCAAGCTGACGCTTGCAACAGCGGTCAGTTTAGCAAGCTAACAGCGGCTACGGCGACTAGCCTCGGCCGGTTAGCTCTTTGGCTGACGAGCGGAGAACAACTCTGTTGCGGCCGGTGGGCCACGATACACTCGTATAATAGCCTTTGGGCCTGCAAGAGGCAGTCAGCCTCGAGGCAGGTTCAATAACTGGGCAGCTAGCGGGCAGGCTTTGCGGCCTGGCGGCTAGGCCTCTCCTGAATCACAGACAGCTCAAATTCACAAGGACAATGGCGCCACCTTGTGAGCGAGCGGGCGCGGTACACATCTGGCGTCCCAGCACAGGGGTACACGGCAGCCGAGCAGTTATTGGCCTTGCGATATAAACAATCACACCCAATACGTCTCCCACAATCGGCAGGAAAAACAGGGACAATACTCTAAAGCCGTTATATTAGCCTCGGGTAGCTACTCCGAGGAATATAAGACAGAGCATCGTCACGTCGCGGAGCACAGCAAATTAAATTCCCAGGAAATAAAGACACAACTTCAAATTCCGCCAGCTGAAATTTACAAGTTGCAAAACTCGAGTTCTATTACGTACATCTTCAAAATGCAAGTCACTATTCTCACAAACAATAACCTTACTTACTCAATGCCCACTTCTCATTCACAATAGCAATTCACTATGTTCTTCACCTATCCAAGATGGCGGCCCAGCCTCACACTTTTACTCCTGTCCAATATGGCTGCTAGCCATGCCCTTATGACACATACAAGATGGGAGCTCGACCGACGCTTGGGAACACTAAAGAGGTGAATCTACTAATTCAAAATTGGATCTACACGCGCTTCTCTCAGCGGCAGTACTATACTGTACAAGTGACTCTACACGCTGCGTGAAGTCGTTCAACCTGAATCAAAGCGTTTCTCTGACAAGACACTCTTCTTAATAAAAGCCTCACACGGGCTGCACCAATATGTAGCGATTATTTCATTTGCCGTAATAACGAACGAGAAATTTAGACGGTACTGAGGGGAGTTGTAATTTCACAGCAACCTCTGGGGGCACCTCGTAGACTTTGCTTGTTTATAGGAGCAAAATAAACGATAAAAATTCTATTATCAAGTATTCATAATCTGAAGTTGCTTCTTTAGTTAATCATGGAGTTCTTTGCTTTAATAAGAGAATTACTAATCACTAAGTGAACACAAATGATTCAATTGAATTTCTAGACAACAAATTTATTTAGTAAACACACACATATATCAGTCACAGCCTAACTTATTAATGAAACAGAATAAAAAATGTGAATCAAAGATAAAAAGAAAACTTGCAACCTAACGAACTAAGATAAAAAGAGAATGAAAAAGGCAGATGGGGAATAGAGATGGAAGCATTTTGACCTGTCAATTCTTTTATACTTGAATTAAAGCGTTGCACCAGTGGTATATGGTCAGATTGCAATGAAGGCACACTTACGGACTGGTTCAGGTGCACGGGAGGGAGAGGGACTCGGCGAGCGTCGATCCTAAGTTGAGAAAAATTCCGTTGAAGGCAATCTGGTTGGTCGGCGCACGCGCAGCTGGAATTCTGCACTGGAGTCTCTGGCTGATGGTGATAGGCGCACGACTGAGAGGCCGCTGCAGATCTCCGGTTGGTGGCGATGTGCTTGCGCGGTTGAGAGGTCGCAGTCAGTTGGTTTGGGCGTTGCGGGGCGTCTCGGGCGCACGGCTGGAGCAGAAATGAGTCGCTGGCGCGCAGCGGCTCGGTGCCCAACAGCCGTCGTGGAACCGGGTCGGCGGGGTGCTGCATGATTCAGAGAGTAGAAGGTAGGTGGGTCGGCTCTCGGCAGGAACAGACACGTGCGTTGTGGGACGTGCAGTGTGGTTGCGAGTCCTTGCGTGATGCGTGCTTTGGGCCGCCCGGCGTGGCTCAAGTCCGGGGCTCAAAGAAGGAAGCCAAACTGCTTGCTAAACAGGCTTTTAGATCTCGGTAGGCGCTGAGGTATGTGTTTCGAGATCCAGTCCCTGCTGGAGGGAAATTCAAAGAGATTCTCCCCAAAAATTAAGGGTGACGGGCAGTATTTGTTACAATATGTAACATTTATTCAGCAAACATCAAACGGCATACATTGCTTTTTCTTTGGCTTTTTAATATGCAACAGGAAAACGTCACACAGAAAAGCGGGAGCAGGAAATCGAACCTCAAAACTATTAAGCAAATTAACTGAACTCCCAAATAAATTGAACCAAGTCTCGTCTTGACAAAAGCAGTAACCGATTCATTTCTGGATTGCTGTTCCTAGTTGGTTGCTCTCCGCTGTAACACGGATGCAGAAAGACTTGTAACTGTAAAAAAAGTACTGTGCACCTAAGCACTTAATTTGGTCTTTTGTGACTCTGCATTTCATACATTAGCTTAGCGATTAGCATTGCCTGCTTTTTACCTTCTTCTCTAGCTCCTCCTTATCCACCAATAATAATACTAATCACGATAAATGTCAGAAGTCAAACTTTTTTGCCGCCACAGAGGTTACTTAGAGGAGAGGTAAGTGTTTAGCTGTTGCACATAGAAATGTTGTGGAGCTAACTAGCTTAGCATTTCACCTAGTTTGCGAGCCGCCGCTAAAGAAGGATCGTGACTTTGATATGGCTGCATCATGCATGTTTTTTTTTTTAAAACAATTTGGATCTGATTGGTTAGTGTGAAGAGACAGCATGTACAATTTATGTGAAAAAGTTGACATAGCATATCGTCGCTGCTATGTGAAAAACACATGTCCATTTTTATATTCATTTATATATAGGCTACAAATTAACACTTTTTGTTTGGTCGCGTGGTGATTCCTCCAAATTAAACATTAACAACCCACTTGTCTCTAATGTGAACAACAACAACAAGGAATGCTTTTCATTCCTAAAATATAAAGTCAATTGTAAATCATGAGCAGAGTTGACGATGTGAGCGCTTTGGAAAAAAAAACAGTACTATGTAATGAAATATTAGTGTCTCTCGTGTCTGGCTTACTACTACTGTTGCGGCTGTGTTTCATCTCCTACGCACACACTCAAACGCATGCACAGACACACAGTCTGAGGACGGCGGTCTTGACAGCATCAGCAGCCGCGGTCAACGTGGCGATGTCTGGGTTATACACAGTTTAAAGTTCCCTTGGGAAGACACACAAACACGGCAAAAGGGAGCCTGTAAGCCAGCTTGTTTTACGCTGCAAGTTCAGAGTCATTCAAGAACATTTTCCGTGATGGCATCCAGTTCAACGGGATATGGGTGTGTGCAGTCCTCATGTATGTACTTCTCTACACATGTACACTTCTGTGAAGACTTCTGGGAAGTCTTCTACTTATTGCTGCACTTCTTATTTATTTAATTTTAATTTTATCTCTTTCTATTCTATTGTTTTCTCTTTACTGTAAACTGCAGCTGGACGGAGTCCAGGAAAAAGTTCCCCACGGGGAAAATAAAAGTATATCGTATCGTATCGTATCGTATCGTATCGTATCGTATACAAGCACCACACGTATACCCACTGGGAAAGAAAGCGCCATAGTCATTCGCTCACATTACAGCATATATTGTGTGTTGCGCTCCACTTTTTCTTATTACCGTTTGAATAATGCTTTTATATTTCATCTTAAGTCAAGTGCGCTTCTACCCCGCAGGAATGCACCGAAATTAAATGACTTAATGAGCTACCATTCAACAGGTTTCCCCTGTAATATTATTGTGATTGTAAAGGACTACATTTAAATGTGCGCATTGACCTGACACACGAGCAGCAACGTTCTCCCACGCCGCCTTCCTCTACGGGGAGCAGTGGTGTTGCACTTTTTTTCTAAAGACATGTTCAAATTTGCCAAATGATTGCATTTAAATTTTCAGCTGAGAGGGGTAAAAAACGTGGAAACAGAGGGGGGCGCCGCGCATTGCGCTTCCCCGTTGCCATGGTCACTCGACGAATCGGGCTTCATTGATGTGGACTTTTTAGCGTAGTGGCAACACCAAGTGAAACTATTCTGTATTGCTATAACTACCTCAAATCAGCTGTCCTGGAACCAAAAACGCAGAGTTTCCTATCTCAGTCTATGTCAACTCGCTGTTCGCGGTTAGTCTCGGTGTTTGTTGAACATACTTGGTGAAATGGACCCCAGTACTGTACAGTGATTTTAAAAGCTCTAAGAAGCAGTAAAATTTAACATTTGACTACCACAATTGACAACATAATGGAATGTTTAACCATTGAAGTACATATTAAAAATGCACCAAATGTCATTATAAGTTGTATGTATAGGACACCAGGATCATGTCTTGACATATTAAATAAAAAACTAAAACGGACATTCTCAGTTACACAAATGATTAAAAAAAACGCAAATAATGTGTGGTGATTTTAACATTGATTTGTTAAATTCGAATGGGCATCAGAAAACAACAGATTTTATAAATGCAATGTATAGTAATAATCTATTCCCTGTAATTATGAAACCTAGCAGAATAACAATTGATACAGCTACACTAATCGATAACATATTTAGAAATAAAATTGACAATAAAATAGAAAGTAGACTTCTTATTAATGATATAAGTGATCATCTCCGGTCTTTGCAATCTTCTAAGACTTTTTTGATCAAAAAATAAATAACAAACAATAACTGACACATCAGAAACAAGACTAAGAACACAACGCTCCATGGCTGCCTTTAAGTTAGATTTAGAAAAACATAATTGGTCTGAGGTTTATTCAAATGAGGATCCCAATATTGCATACAGTGCATTTCAGTCTACCATTATTTCTCTATACAATAAACATTGTCCATTAATAAAAATCACAAGAAAGTATAAAGGTCTAAATAAGGCATGGATGACGAAGGGGATAGAGAATGCATGTAAAAAGAAAAACATTTTATACAAAAGATTTATTAAATTGAGAACTATGGATGCTGAAATAAAGTACAAGAGCTAAAAAAATAAACTATTAAATATTATACGAACAAGTAAGAAAGATTATTACCTTGCATTATTAAAGCAGAATAAAAGCAACACACAAGAAATATGGAAAATACTAAATCATGTAATTAAAAATAGCTAAAAAAAATTGATTATCCAGAATATTTTGTAAAAGATTAAAATACTGTTATTGAAAAAAATTCAGACATACAGTAGCTAATGATTTTAATGAGTATTTTATCAATGTTGGCAGTAATTTGGCAAAAGAAATCCCTGAGCCAAGAAACAAACATGAAATAGATAAGCACATTAAAAAAAATTCAACCACTATGTGGCTTAATGCTGTTAATGATACAGAAGTATTAAATGTTGTTAAAATATACAAAAAATAAAAAGTCAACTGACTACTTCAACATTGCTATGACATTAGTAAAAAGTATTATAGAATATGTTGTGCAACCTTTCTCATATATATGTAATTTGTCGTTTTAAGCCGGTATATTTCCATTAAAAATGAAAATAGCAAAAGTTATTCATTTTCATACAAAGGGAGAAATACATATATTCACTAATATTAGACCAATATCACTGCTGCCACAGTTCTCCAAAATTCTAGAAAAAATATTTTCATATAGACTGGACATTTTTATTGAAAAACATAAGCTTTTAAGTGAAAATCAATATGGGTTTAGAGAAAAACTAACCACCTCAATGGCAGTCATGGAACTTGTAGAAGTAATATCTACTAACATAGATAATAACAAATTTACTTTTGTAATTTTTATAGATTTAAAAAAAAACATTAATACTATAGATCATTCTACACTTATGAATACATTTGAAAGATATGGCATAAGAGGTTTGGCATTTAAATAGATGAAAAGATATTAGGATAATAGATATCAGTACTTACAGTTTAACAATATACAATCAAAACATTTGAAGATTACTCATGGAGTCCCCCAAGGGTCTGTGCTAGGCCCCAAATGATTTATATTGTACATAAATGATATCTGTTGTGTCTTAAAAATATTAAAAAGTGTCTTATTCGCTGATGACACAACTCTCTACTGTTCAGGAGAGAACATGAAGCAGCTTCTGACTACTGTGGAGAATGAACTAAACACATAAAAAAAATTGGTTTGATATTAACAAATTATCACTAAACTTAAATAAAACAAAGTTTATAGTTTTTGGTACTAGACAAACCATACAACAGGTCAGAATTATGGTAAATTTAATTGAAATAGAAAGAGTGTATGAAAATAAATTTCTTGGAGTAGTTATTGACGATAAATTATGTTGGAAGTCACACATAGATAACGTCAGAAGGAAAATGTCAAAAATTATAGGGATACGCTCTAAAACTAAGGATGTCCTGAATAAAAAATCATTATACACATTATATTGTTCATTATTATTACCATATCTGACCTATTGTGTGGAAATCTGGGGAAACGCATATATAATACCGATCCTGTTTTGAAACTGCAAAAAAGAGCCATATGAATTTTAAATCAATCAAAATATAAAGAACCAACTCATTCTCTATTTATTAAATCAAATACAATGAAATTTTACGACTTACTTAAATTTAAAATAGCAGAAATAATGTATTATAACCAATTAAAGTACACAACAATCTACTCAGAAGCTGTTTAAAATTAGAGAGAGTCATAATAAATAAGAGGTGCAAGTGTCTACAAAAAAATTAAAGCAAGAACAAATATTAAGCAAAGGTGTGTTTATGTAAAAGGTGTTAATTTGTGGAATGATTTTGGAACTGACCTGAAAAGATGTCAGTTACTTGCTGAATTAAAAACATTTTTTAAAAGCAAAGTTTTCAAAAAAAAAAATACTTACATGAGCATGTATATATGCTGTAATTTCTTTGGATGTATCTGTATGAGTGTAATGATAATTGTATACGTGTGAGGATATGATTTATAAATGTATTATGGTATATGCCTATGAATTTCATGTACATATGTCGCTGGCAAATGTGCGTATGTTAAAATGCACTTGTATTTATGACTAGGTTTATACATTTCCTTTTGTTGAAATACATTAACTTATCATTTTATCAACATAAAACAAATAAGGGTAGGACTAAATAAGTTTTCACCTTCCTCCTAGCCCTTTTGTGTCATGTCTGGGAGGATCTGGCTTTGGTTGAGGGCCCTTAGTGGGTTCCCGCCCTTCCGCGGGTTGACCAATCCGGGCCCTCAGCCACTTGTGCCTGGCCCCAGGTGTGGCTAGTTACCCAATTAGTGTGGGTGTATTTAGTTCCCGGGTGGTGATCAGTCCGTGTGGGATCATTGCCGCTTGTCACGGTCACGGTCTTGGCTGTCATTTTGATTTTTGTACCTTTTCAGTTCCTTGTTTTGTTTAGCATTAACCAGTACCCAGGTTAGTGTGTTTTGTAAAATAAAGCACGCCAGTCTCGCCTGCACTCCTGCTGTGGTTCTCCTGCCTCCCTGCATTTTGGGTCCTCCACCTCACACGCCGACAGACACCATGCCGCTCCGTGACCACACCGTGACATTTTGAACATATAAACTATTTTATTTCTTCCTATTCTTGTTTTTCTTTTTTACTTCAATTTTGTATTTTAAACTTGTAATGTATTTTGTGTTTTCTTTATGTGTATATGTTCAATAAAACCATGGGGAAAAAAGGAGAAAGAATCACTGAATTAATTTTTAAATAGATAGCATACCCGCACGAATAAGCAGTTCAGAAAATAGCTAGATAAGATAGATAGATAGATGACCAGTCTGTTCCCGTCTCTTTAAATAAAACAAAAATTACATGCATGAGCGGGGTTAAACAAAGACTTCTAATTTTCTTTTAACCTGGATATCTAACAAAAACAGTGGCGGCGGGATGCTCCTCAAGTTTAGCCCCCTGCTTTTCAGGAAGATGTCATTATCATATTTACGATGATTATTAATAATAATAATCAGCTGCTGGACCATCTTATGTGGCATCTTGGCAGCTGCTTCCCAGTATTGGCCTCTCCTGTTAGGAGTGGTGCTGTAAAGGATACACCATCCCTTTTTAACTGCCCTACTTTCCCGTTACATACACAAACACACGCGCACGCACACACACACACACACACACAATGCTGTCTGGAGATGAGTGATGACCACACAATCACCTTTAAACTCTTCGCGGGGGCCTACAATCATAGTGAGGCTCTTTTTTCCGTTAAGGTCTTAATGTTCGTGTGTGTGTACGGGGACCCGTAACAGCATCTGGAACTTATTCCCACTTCACCACCGTTTATGGTAGAGCCATCACCAGAAGGATGCATGGACATCTACGGTGCGTCACCCCTCACACACACACACACACACACACACACACACACACACACACACACACACACACACACACACACACATCCCCACCTAGGCTGGCCATGTTTAAGAGACCGTCCACCCAGGATGCGGGTAGTGGTGGTGATTGGGGCGGTAATCGCTCGTTGATTTTGAAGTTGTTCTCGTCTCAAAATTCAATGGCCTGACCATGCAGGGTTTGACCCTTGAACTTCCAATGACTTGCTCAGCTGGGTGATGCAATACGAATAAAGAAATTACTACAGCTCTTTACTCCTTTCCCCCCAAATTACTTAATATGGTAAAGTATTTTTTACTGATATTTTTGTGAAATTAATTAATCTTCATTTTTAACATGTATATATTAACCAATTATTTATTAAACTAAAACATTTACATGTTTATTTTAGTAATATTTTGAATTTGAGTGTAGTAGTTTATTTTTTAATAACATAACGCTATAATAATGTTAAATTTATTTTTACTAATATTTTGTTCTTTTTGTAAAATACATTATATAGCATATAAGTATATAGTTAATTTTAATGGTAAAATATTTCATCCATCCATCCATTTGCTACCGCTTATCTGGGGTCGAGTCGCAGGGGCAGCAGCTTTAGGAGGGAAGCCCAAACTTCCCTCTCCCCAGCCACTTTAACCAGCTCCTCCGGCCGGATCCCAAGGCGTTCCAAGGCTAGCCGAGTCTCTCCAGCATGTCCTGGGTCATCCCCGGGACCTCCCGCCGGTGGGAACCTGTATGCCTGGAACACCTTTCCAGGGAGGCGTCCAGGAGGCATCAGAACCAGATGCCCGAGCCACCTCAACTGGCTCCTCTCAATGTGGAGGAGGAGCGGCTTGACGCTGAGTCCCTTCCGCACGACCCACAGCTAGCTCAGCTCCTTCTTCACCACAACGGACCGATACAGAGTCCGCATCAGTGCAGACGCTGTACCGATCCGCCTGTCGATCACCCGCTCCATCCTTCCTTCACTCGTGAACAAGACCCCAAGATACTTGAACTCCTCCACTTGGGGCAGAATCTCATCCCCGACCCGGAGAGGGCGCACCACCCTTTCCAACTGAGGACCAAGGTCTCGGATTTGGAGGTGCTGATCTTCATCTCAACCGCTTCACACTCGGCTGCTGCAGTGAGAGTTGGATATCACAGCTTCATGAAGCCAACAGCATCACATCATCTGCAAAAAGCAGAGATGCAATGCCATAGCCACCAAACCAGACCCCCTCAATGCTTCAGCTGTGCCTAGAAATTCTGGACATAAAAGTTATGAACAGAATAGGTGACAAAGGGCAGCCTTCGCGGAGTCCAATCCTCACTGAGAACGAATCCGACATACTGCCTTGCAATGCGGACCAAACTCTGACACCGTCCGGAAGTCGTTTCCCATGGCCTCACCGAACTCCTTCCATATCCGAGTTTTTGCTTCAGCGATGGCCAAAGCTGCATTCCACTTGGCCAGCGGGTACCTGTCAGCTTCCTCCGCAGTCCCACAGGCTAAAAAGGCCCGATAAGACTCCTGCTTCAGATTGACGGTATCCCATTTTAAATAATTATTTAATAATAAATTTAAGAATCAATTATCTAAGATAAAAACATAACAATATGTATATTTTGTATTTTTGAAAAGTACTTTTAAATAACAAGTAATCATATTTTTAATGTTATTTATATTAAACATATATTTAATAAGCATTTAAAATGTATAATTAATTTGAATTAGTCAACCAATTATTTGCTAAGAATGCTTTCATTATTTTATGATAAACTCTTGTTAGTGTTGTATTTTATTATTTAGAATGAAAAACACATTTTTTTTTATTTTACCGACATCATCCAAATGACGACTGTTACGTTGCACTTATGTTTTGTTTGAGTTTTTGGGTTACTTTCCTTTTAAACACCATTGAGCAGTAAACGCCTGCAAAATGCACCCAGTAAAAACAAACAAACACACAAAGTAAAGTAGTGCCACACAGTTTGCCACAAAATGTGTTGGCAAAAGACAAGACACTTGTAAACACGCTAAAACAAACTAACCACATACAAGGCCTTTAACGGGCGTGTTGACGTATCCTGTACTTTACAGTGGTTGAAGTTTTAATCCTCAAAAGATACAGCTGAGCTACATCACTAGTATTCAAGGATGGTCGGAAGTTGGACTTTTCTGAGTTCAAATCAGGAAGTGGGTACAGGAACGCCCACTTGAACTCGGAAATTCCACTTGTGAGGAAGAAAAGGGTCTTTCTCTACCCAGGGTGCGGGCTTGTTAGCAGTGGCCACCCACTGTTAGCATTTGATCAACTTTCATTAGTCAGCGTGCCAAAGCCTAATTTGTAATATAAATGAAAAACAGAGAAAGTAACGTAATTTTTTGTAGATCAGTTTGTCTACGATGCTATCTGGCTATATGTTAACATATAGCCATATCATGACTAACTTTAGTGTACCCTTTAGCATTATAGCATATCACTGACGCCGCGCACAAGATGTTCAGAATTCTGGGTTCAAATAGGTTCTTACCATGCTAAATGTTACTATCTAAGCTTTTAGCACTAGATTGTAGTCGAAATTCATGGTACCAGGACATTTCCAAGCTTGTTGTAAGATTAAAATGCACTTCGCTCCAGGTTTGTGTTTAACATCTATTTTGGGTGCTCCCGCCTTGGTGACCGCTGCACTTAACATAAGCCCCAAGCGAGCTAGCGCAGCACTAAGTGAGAAGATTTGTCTTGTCAACGAGGCCCTTTACATGGAGGGCGGTGTTTGCCTCATTTTGGCCTCATTACACGTGAGCCTATCCCAGCTGACTGGGCGAGAGAGATGTGACACCCTGGACTGGTCGCCAGCCAGTAAGGGACATAAATGACCATTCACAGTACACTCACATTGAACAATGCAATGCTGAATGAATAAACCAAAAATATTAATCATTTTGAGCTTAACTATAAACACTTATGATATTTTTATCGTGTTTATGAGCGCTTGCCACTCACATTGTTGCAACGCACTTGGACAGCATCATGTGCAGCATTATGAGAACAAGATAGGTGCGCCCCCACAAAACGAGCTTTTTTAAGCAAGACAAAAATTAGGATGTCAAACTATAATTCTCTATCCTTGAGGTATTTTGATGAAAGAATGTCACAAATATACTATAAAGAGACCTGGGAACTGTTTCAGAAAAAAATGTATACATATGTCTCCTTTCAGCCCAAAAAGCACATCAGGGACACAAAAATGCGGGCTTATGTTTACTATACACGACTGGTGTCAGACTGCAAGACCACAGGGATGAGCTAACAGACGCTAAAATGAATTATTCTGCCGCACATGGCTCATTAGGTTCAGACTTCAATAACCATTCATGCGTCACTGGGCCAAATAAAAGCCTGAGTCATTAGATGAAGCTGCCACGGTTACGAATGCCTCAACGTCGCCGCCTAATGCAAATTAGCACTGAATTACGTATTCTCATGGAGACACAACTACTGCATAGAACATTACTCCCAAAAAGTCAGGGATACTAGGCTTTTGGGTAAAGTTTCAGGATGAAACTATCTTTGTTAGAGATGATCAATATGCACAAAAAGTGCAGAAGGTTAAATTAAGTTCACATGTAAAGGTCACAGTGAATTTCAGGTTCATCTTTAAGTTTCACCTGAAAACTCAATATCGCAAATCTTTTGGGAGTAGTGTATGTGTAAATGTTGTCTCTTGATGAGACATGAAAATGAATTCAGCTAAACAAATGTCTCAATACAAGGAAGCAGAAAATATTTTTTTTATACACAAATAAACTAAACGTAACAAAAACAAGGAAATAAATAAATTCTATACCAAATTAAAAATATAATGACAATTGTGGAAAAAATTAAATAAATAAATAAAATAAAGCAACCAACAAATATATTTTGGTTGAAAAATGACAAGAAATTACAATTCATTACCTGATAATTGATAAAAGCTGTTACTGATAGTTTGCAAACCGATATCGTTAGCTGAAGCATGGAGGTAGCAACATGTGATTTCTATTCATAAATTCAAAATATCATATAACTGTCCAACCAGCTTAACCTTAACGCATAATGCACCAATATTGTGGGAGCTAACCGTTAAACAACTGATATTTAAACACAATCAAAGCATCAACACTTACATATAGCATATTTTCAGGTAGATATTGTTTCATCTCCGAGAAAAATGCCTCTTAGTAGCGACATCTTCATGCTTTATCTTCAAATCTGTGTATAGGTATGTATGTATTACACTGCCCCCTGGTGGCCAAGGAATTATTTACAAGTTTTTACAAGGTACAATAATAACTACTGCTAGTGTAAAAAAAAATATATTATTAAAAAAAAACATATCAATGTCATGGTGTTTGGCTTTAAAAAAATTTTTTTTAACGTCTTTTCTCTTCGAACAACAATCTCCATGTCCACATGTCACCTTGAGGCCGTTGTGAGTAACCCTATCTGACCCGGGTCTTTTTAGACCCACTTGCCTCTAAATATACATCCCGGGCATCGGATGGGAAAACGGATCCGCCTTTCCTCACTTGACACTGCAAACGAGTGGAAAAACAATCCTCATAGTCAGACTCAAGATGGCTGCTGAGACTTTTGAGCTCTCGTTTCCGTAATAGTTGGGCTCGTTTATCAAAGTGATATTTTTATCACGGTGATGAATGACTTTTGAAAGAGACTTGCCGCAGGATAGTGGAAGAGCTACTTGATAAATTTCCCTATCAGTCTTTGGCTCTGTGCAGCCGGCTCCCATTTTAATGTATCATTCTGAGTGTGTATGTTCTTCTCTTTCTTCTTCTTTCTTCTCCATCCATGACACCCAACCTCTTTATTGTGAGGACATTTTTGTCATTGAGGGGACATTTGAACTGGTCCACTGTAATAAACTCTCTGTGGGTTCTTGTCTTTCTATGCTTGTATGGCACCACCCTTGACATCCTGCAATGTGTGATTTTGTCTTTCTATATTTGTGAGGCACCAATCTTGACACCTAAGCTTTACTGTGGGGACATTTGCCTGATGGGGACAATTAGCCTCTTTTAAAAAAGTGTGTGACGTACAGTAAACATGATGTATTTGTATGTGAGCACATGCGTGCATGCGTGTGTATGTGTGAGATGGAGATGCCGATTAGAGCAGCTCCAGGAAGAAGATGAAAGCCTCCATCAGAGCCATTATGATCATTGGGGTCAACATTTATTAGTATTGATGATTTTTTTTGTGCTTCATTAGCTGAAGAGCGGAACAAGATGCCTAACTCATAGCCAGTACAACTTTTAAATTAGATTAGCTGGCGTAGTAGCTTTTTTTGTAGTTACGTTTTTTTCATCCGCTTTTGGCTCCAAATTCCATCACGTTGAAGAAAAAATGGATTGTGAGCAGCCTATTCCTTGAGGTAAACAAACATGCAACTATGCGATTAATTTGCAGTATTGACTCGATTGCTCTTGGGTGAATTACCTCCAGTTCAGCCGTCCGTGCTCGTGAGTCAGATGTTGGCACGTGCTGTGAGAGTAAAAGTGATTGACTTACACCATGTGGGAGAGCAGTAAATCAATAGGCCCGCAGACACAGCAGGAATGCGGCAGGATGGTCACGTCACGGCAATAATCATTCATTTTAAGAATCTTGCTTTTTTTATTGTTGTTTGTTTGGCACAGTGGAGCAAAAACGACTCAACGGAATCCTATGAAACATATAAGCTCAGAATCCATTCACATTTGGTGAGGGTGCAGCGTTCTGTTTTTGCTATTTCGTTAACATGGTGGAGATTATTTTATGGACATTTTCTACAAATTGCTCATTGAATAATTAAAAAATCTTAAAAGAGCTAAAGTTCGATATACTGTAAACAATCAATTTCATCATATGATTTGAAATTTATGAGTCAGACGGTTTTTTGTTTGTTTTTGTTTTTGTTTTTTTGTGGCTTCCGTAGTTCAACGCATGTCCTTGCTCATATGCACTACTTACACAACAGAGCAAGTTTACAAAATCTTAGCCAGATTTCTCAAATTAGAGACTTTATTCAATTTTATTTCAACTAAATTTTTAAACATTTATAATAATCTACCACTGATTTTTAGTGCCTCGAAAACTCGTACTTTGGGACACTTGTAAGTCAAAGAACCACTGTACTTAACTGACACAAGGTGTGATTAATTGACCAAATGAGGGATTTTTCCCTGGCTGTTTCGGGTTTACTTTGTATTTTCAACCAACCAACCTACTAACAAACCAATTAATTTACTAACCAACTAATCAACAACCTTACTAGTCCACCAATTAATCAACTTAACTAACCAACCAGACAGTAAAAAAACAAACAAACAAAAAATCATACAGTATACAAGCACAAAACGGTTATAAATACTGTCTCTAGAAAGGAGTCAATGATGTGATGCATTGTTGAGATGCTTCGAGGGAACATGGCGTATTCCCAGAGAGGGGACGTTGGGGCGGCCTTTATATTCCTAAAAGCACATCAAGTACCAGCCACCCGCTATGTCGGCCAGGCTGAAAGTAAAAGGGTGCCTCCATAGAAATTCCCAATAAGTACAAGAGGAGGCCTGGAAACGGCTGGTCTGCTACATAACTCCTGTCTTATCCACTATGCGCACGACTTGATTTGATTGGACGATAATGATGATGCTGCAAGAGCAATCAAAGCGCTAACGACTTGCTCCTTTATGACAAGATGCTTGATAGTCCAGTTCGCATCAGACAACAGGGAAAATACGTTTATCCACATTTGACATTCATTACTCTCTAATATATGACTTAAATAAAACGACTCACCCACATGATTTTTGTTTTGTGTAGGCACTCACATGGAAAAATATTTGGCACACACAATTTCGTAGGGATCCAGACCATTTTGAATGTACATTTTTGCAAGGTATCGTTTCTACCTTCGTTCTCTAGCTTGTCCTTGTAAAATCCCACCAGTTTCTTGCATCTTAACTTGTTTTTGACTCGCAAAGTAATGAGACAAATACACAATATTACAGTAGCCTACAGTAAGCCTTTGTTGACATTCACCGTAGCCTCCAGACCTTTGAGAATTGTTAAATTTACATAACTTGAAGGAATATCACTCCTGGAAGTTGATGCTAACTTTCTCCAGTAATAATAATAATTTGAATGATAATAAAATATAATACAAAACAGTTTTTGTAATGAAGCCTATAGTGATGAATCTATAAATTATTAATCCAGCATTGTGTGAATGGTTGTTTGCCTACATGTACCCTACAACTGGCGGGCGACCAGTCTAAGGTGTATCCTGCCTCTCCTCTGCGTAGCTTCTCTTACAAGCACAATGGATATGTGTTTAATTTTGTAATTAAGATCATAGTGATGAAGCAACGTTTAAAGGGTTGTGACGTGTCAACAAGAAAAATGTTTTTAATTTTCATGGATACAATTGAAAAAAAGTCTCAGGAGCTCTAACCTCTGCCAGCACTGTTAATAACATCTCTGCAAAGGTACATGTTAATGTGGGCTGCAAGGCATTAGCGCAATAGCAGATGTCCAATATATAATTAACATTTACAAGGTGCACTGTGAAGGTTGTCCTGGGTCGTCCCCGGGGCCTCCCACCGGTAGGACATGCCCGGAACACCTCCCCAGGGAGGCGTCCAAGGAGGCATCCGAACCAGATGCCCGAGCCACCTCAACTGGTTCCTCTCATCGTGGAGGAGTAGCGGCTCGACGCTGAGTCCCTCCCGGATGACCGAGCTTCTCACCCTATCTCTAAGGGAGAGCCCGGCTACCCTGCGGAGGAAGCTCATTTCGGCCGCTTGTATCCGGGATCTTGTTCTTTCGGTCACGACCCACAGCTCGTGACCATAGGTGAGGGCAGGAACGTAGATCGACCGGTAAATCGAGAGCTTTGCCTTTCGGCTCAGCTCCTTCTTCATTACAACGGACCGATACAGTGTCCGCATCACTGCAGACGCTGCACCGATCCGCCTGTCGATCTCCTGATCTAACCTACCCTCACTCGTGAACAAGACCCCAAGATACTTGAACTCCTCCACTTGGGGCAGGATCTCATCCCCGACCCGGAGAGGGCACTCCACCCTTTTCCGACTGAGGACCATGGTCTCGGATTTGGAGGTGCTGATCCTCATCCCAACCGCTTCACACTCGGCTGCGAACCGCTCCAGTGAGAGCTGGAGATCACGGCTTGAAGAAGCCAACAGCACCACATCATCTGCAAAAAGCAGAGATGCAATGCTGAGGCCACCAAAGCGGATCCCCTCAACGCCTCTGCAACGCCTAGAAATTCTGTCCATAAAAGTTATGAACAGAATCGGTGACAAAGGGCAACCTTGGCGGAGTCCAACCCTCACAGGAAACAAATTCGACTTACTGCCGGCAATGCGGACCAAACTCTGACATCAGTCGTACAGGGACCGAATAGCCCGTATCAGGGGGCTCGGTACCCCATACTCCTGAAGCACCCCCCACACGACTCACCGAGGGACACGGTCAAACGCCTTCTCCAAGTCCACAAAGCACATGTGGACTGGTTGGGCGAACTCCCACGAACCCTCGAAGACCCTGCTGAGGGTGTAGAGCTGGTCCACTGTTCCACGGCCGGGACGAAACCACACTGCTCCTCCTGAATCCGAGTTTCGACCTCCCGATGGACCCTCCTCTCCAGCACCCCTGAATAGACCTTACCTGGGAGGCTGAGGAGTGTGATCCCTCTAAAGTTGGAACACACCCTCCGGTCCCCCTTCTTAAAAAGGGGAACCACCACCCCAGTCTGCCAATCCAGAGGCACTGTCCCCGATGTCCACGCGATGCTGCAGAGGCGTGTCAACCACGACAGCCCCACAACATCCAGAGCCTTTAGGAACTCCGGGCGGATCTCATCCACCCCCGAGGCCCTGCCACCGAGAAGCTTTCCAACCACCTCGGCGACTTCGACCCCAGAGATAGGGGAGCCCACCTCAGAGTCCCCAGACCCTGCTTCCTAAAAAGGAAGGCGTGTCGTGGAATTGAGGAGGTCTTCGAAGTACTCTCCCCACCGATTCACGACGTCCCGAGGTCAACAGCACCCCATCTCCACTATACACAGTGTTAACGGCGCACTGCTTTCCTCTCCTGAGACGCCGGATGGTGGACAAGAACTTCCTCGAAGCCGTCCGGAAGTCGTTTTCCATGGCCTCACCGAACTCCTCCCATGTCCGAGTTTTTGCCTCAGCGACCGCCGAAGCCGCATTCCGCTTGGCCAGCCGGTACCTGACAGCAGCCTCCGGAGTCCCACAGGCCAAAAAGGCCCAATAGGACTCCTTCTTCAGCTTGACGGCAACCCTTACCGCTGGTGTCCACCAGCGGGTTTGAGGATTGCCGCCACGACAGGCACCAACCACCTTACGGCCACAGCTCCGATCGGCCGCCTCAACAATGGAAGCGCGGAACATGGTCCACTCGGACTCAATGTCCCCCGCCTCCCCCGGGACAATGGAGAAGCTCTGCCGGAGATGGGCGTTGAAACTCTTTCTGACAGGGGATTCTGACAGACGTTCCCAGCAAACCCTTACAATATGTTTGGGCCTGCCTGGTCGGACCGGCATCTTACCCCGCCATCGGAGCCAACACACCACCAGGTGGTGATCAGTTGACAGCTCCGCCCCTCTCTTAACCCGAGTGTCCAGCACATACGGCCGCAAATCCGATGACACGACTACAAAGTCGATCATCGAACTGCGGCCTAGGTTGTCCTGGTGCCAAGTGCACATATGGACACTCTTGTGCTTGAACATGGTGTCCGTTATGGTCAGTCCATGGCGAGCACAGAAGTCCAATAACAAAACACCGCTTGGGTTTCGATCGGGGGGGCCATGAATAAATCGACATACAAAACTATATTATGTCACACTGCTAAGATAATACAGCATTGCTAATACAGGCAAGGCGCTAGTAGACTGTGGGACACTATTATTACTATATTAGGGTTGAGCGCTTCATCGGTTTGTTTTTTAGTGCACTGCTTACATGAACAAAATATCTGCAACCAGAGAAGACAACATTTGCAACCCAACTATATTGCAGTTTCTTTAAATGGTTGTTTTTTTGGCTCTGTAGCCTACCTGTATACAAGCAAGTCCAAATTTAAATTACTGTAATATTATGTTACCCCGCGACCCTTGTGAGGACAAGCGGTTAAGAAAATGGATGGATGGATGAATATTATGTTAATTTCTCTTAGCTAAGGTTACGTGTGTTGTATTTTCACTAAAAACGTTTTATTTTTTACAGTATATGGTATCTGTACTTTATATAGCAAATTCTTAATGGATCTCTGAGATAATCAAGGATTTACCACACTTCCCACGGAAGAAAATGTGATCCCGTCACAGTCTCAAACAAGTTGACGAAGTGTCTAAAAAAAAATCCCACCCAGCTTGTCAAATTGATGCAGATGAATACGCGTTAAGAATGAATAAATTCATAATCACATGAGCGCAGAAGTAAGACCGTGTCGGCCAATTAATGAGTGAAGGTCGTGAAAAGCCAAACAAAGTTGGAGGATGTTTTGCGTCGTGTGTGTCGGCCTGCGCATTGATCTGCCCGTGTTGCTTGCTGTACTTGACGCACACACACTCAAACACACACACCAGACGCTAATCAATCTACAGCCATCTCTCGGATGAGGAGGTTGTGGCCAAAGTGTTACTTGTTGTCGTGGCAACCGGGAGGCGCTTCAGACCAGCCGTGATGGGTTTGCACATCACAAATGAGCGTTTGCAAGATAAATCATTGTGTGTGTGTGTGAGAGTGCGTGTGTGTGTGTGTAAGTGAGTGAGTGGGTGAGAGAGCGAGCGAGTGAGAGAGAGATAGAGAGCTAGAGCGAGAGAGCGAGCACAACAATTAGCCATGGCCCTAATCACCAGGAAGAAGGCGCATGTGTCCTTTTGCTATCATTACGATCAATAATGCATGCTAACGTAAAGGGCACGGGGGAGAAAGCTGGCTGGCCCATAAAGTGTCCACCAAATCCATGTATCAAAAAATCGTTTAGCACCAATTTTACACAATTAACGTCAGCCGTCAGGTAGCAAAGCGCAGTGGTCTACGGTTGGGCGTAATAATAGTTAACGGCGTCAAGAATTCTGTCGATGGCGTGGAATTGATTGCTGATCAATGCTGTCTTGAAACAGTTGAGGCAAAATGGAGTGCAGTGTTCGGCTGTAACCAGTAGATCTAATGCTGAAACAATTTAAAATAATTTGCTGTCTAAAGAAGATTTCACAGAAGTTCTGGAGAGTTGGGGCATAATTGTATTTTATTTTATTTAATTTGTGTGTATTTATTAGTTTATCAATGGGAACAAAAACAGAAAAAAGTGCAATTATGTTTCTGCATACAGCCTATAAACTTTAAATTTAACTGAAGCACAGCTTTTCCTTCATAAAAATATTGGTGAATAATTCTTTGAACTCAAGACTAGAATCTAGTCACAAATCAAAACATCAATACTTTTGATGCATCAGTAATTTGATGTAATGTATATTAACAAGAGCACAGTGGGACGGAAGTATTGGAAATTTTTTAGATCTTGTTTAAATGATACGCAGTTGGTGTCAACTACTTTTTCTTAAGCTATTTCACTTCAACAAATTGTGAGAAATTGGACTTTATTTTTGTATAGTAGTTTCTGAACATCCCATAAACTTTGCTCGAATTCTTACTGGGTTTTAACTAGTGAACTAACACACGTAATTAACCAATTCATTAATTTAAAAAAAATCTTTACAATATGTTCTAGAGTTAGACTTGTACAATTTGTAGGGAAAAAATATAAAAATTTTACATTTAATTTTTTTAACACAACTTATAATTAACCAAATTCTGTCAAAAGACTGAAACATCAACTCAAAATATTAAAAAGTGACAAAGCGTGGCAGATTTAGGACTCAGGCGCAGATATAGGAGTTTGCCGCCAAGGCAGATATTTATTAAACATAAAATTCCTCGTTTAGAGGGGAAAACAAAGGCTATAAAATGTTAAACTAAAGGCGCTCCAAAAGGGAGGATGTCTAATCTACAAACAAAACAAGACCACTCCTAAAGTAAAACTATACTGTGGCTATACTGTGGCTATACAAAGTTACAAACAAAAGTTTACACACAAGACAGGGCAACAAGGCTGAGGACTACGACTGTGACTCTGACGAAAACACTTTGGCACAAGACAGGGGAGACGCAGACCCTTTAACACATGAGGGTAATGGGAAACAGGTGTACACAATCAGGAATCAGGGTTGACACTGACACCACATGAGGAAGGGCAAGTAACCTGAAATGAAAGGAGTCCGAATTTTCGACAAAAAAGTATCAGTTCCCATATTGCCATTGGTGATACTGGCCCCCTCTTGAATTGGTATCATATCGGCGCCACTGTACAGCCATAAAAAATACATGAAAAGTGTGGAGGTCCATCCATTACTGTCCATTTTGGGTGTAAGCCAGGTCTGGAGGAGCAGATCTCATTTTCCTCTTTAATGCGGTTGGGCTGAACGCATCGGCGACACCGCCGTAACTCATCCCAGGAACGTTGCCTCCTCCTGGCTTTACTTAACAAGGTCAGGAGACGGCAAGCTGGTTGGAAACATTTATCATGCGGACGTCACTCCTTGCCTATTTGAGTTGCAGCGTGTGTGCGATTATGGAAAATAAATGAGCTTCAGCTAATTTTTGGACCCGTCACCTTTCTGCTGGCTGCCGATAAGGGATGATGTTATTTTCCAAAATAACGTGAGCAAAAAAAGCATGACAATTTAGCATTGTCTAGGATACCTGCTTCAGATTGGGGCTAATTTGGGCGAAGTCTAGCAGGAGTTTATCAAAGTACAAGACCTAGAAGTTACCTAAAATGGCAGCTTCAAACCAAAATGGACAGTGTCTGGTTGAATTCTGGAATTGGGTCAGTTCAATTCAATTCAATTCAATTTTCAATTCAATAAAATTTATTTCATTCATTTGTAAAAGAAAAAAGACAATATAAAGCAATATTAAAATTCAAAGTAAAGTTTAAAAAAATGAAAGAGAACAGAGAGAAGTCCAACTTTTTTTGGGTCTGCATCTGATCAACACAAAAAAAAAAAAAAAAACACAAGATAAATGACAGCGAGCGGTCAAGACGCTTTTAGTATAACAATTCTACAAAAGAATTCAAAATAATAATTTCTATTTCTATGTATTGCACAGTCAGTGTTGCTTCGACATCCATATTTCTACAACTGAAAATCATAAATCTGGTTTTACTAATATTTATAGACAGTCTGTTAGCATTGAACCACTTCATAATATTCTTAAACTCTTTCTCTATTACTTGTAATACATTATATATTTTTCCCGGCATAAAATAAAGTGGTGTCATCTGCAAACAAAATACATTTTAACAATTTCGAAATGGTTGTAATATCATTCACATAAAAAACAAAAAGTACTGGCCCCAGAATTGGGGCACTCCACTAGTTACATAACTGTGTTTTGATTGCCTACTATTGAATTCAACATATTGTTTTCTATTTTTTTAAATAACTGGCATTGATGTGTGACACCTCTTATACCATATTTAAACAATTTATGCAATAATATTTTATGATCTAAGGTGTCAAATGCTTTTTGTAAATCTACAAAAGCGCTTACTAAAACATGTTTTTTATCCATGGCTGTGCAAATTTCTTCAGTTAACTCCATTAATGCCATGGTATTTGAGTTGGTTATTAGGTCTCATATTATTCAACTTTTTAACATAATAAAATAGTTCTCAAATGTGTAAAAGACAAGTCTGTGACATGCATTCGTCAAAATTTACTTTGGATCTAATATTTTTGCTGTCCCTAAATGAGCCAAAAAACTCTCTGTTCAAAACAGCCTGTTTTAGGGGTGTGACACTTTTATGTAAATAGCTGCACCAGGCCACGCCTACGCCATACCCTTCTCTCTTGAAGGGGCAGTGATTTCAGTCATGGTAGCCATGTGCTAATGTTGTGAATGGAAACAACTGGCCATGGGAGCAGAAGAAAAAAAACACAGACATGTCTTTTACACATTTGAGAACTATTTTAATATGTGGAAAAGTGGCATAACGTTTTACCATAAGAAAAAGTAGCAGACTATGTTGTAGCGTTAGTTTGTGATTGTTTAGGCAATGGTTATTTTGCTGTAACCGGCAAATCTCACGTGAACGTTATTTTGTCGTGAATGTCTCAGATTTGCTGAGTAAGTTTTGGGGGATTTTGTTGTGGACCTCTAAAATAAATACATATTAAGCAAGGTACACAATTGGCGAGTTTTCGGGTATGTTGATTGCCCCCAAAAGGACATGCAGATGGAAGAATAATACTGAATGAAATGATTGTTTTCCAGAGGAATTAACAGTGTGTAAAATGTGAATGAAGTGGAACAAGTCTAGTTTAAGTTTAAAGTTTCATTAATACATTTTTTAGTAGCCAAAGTTTGTATAAATGGTCCCTCATATTTACTGCCACTTCCCATCCAGTCCCATTCATTCCTGGTTAAACTTTCCATGGAAAGTTAATAAAGTAGTGCACCTGTCTATGGTTGCTATTATCTGCATGCACAATATTATATTGCCTCTACTTGGCTGCACTGGATTGCATTAAGCAACATTGAAGAATGAAGACTGTTATATGAAATCAGTATAGTGCCAGCCACAGTATTAAAGTCGTCTTTAAAAGCAGAGCCGGGTCGAAATAAATGAATAATAAATGATTGCAGTATTTCAGTCTGCTGAAGCCTACCACATATCACTGAGCAATGGCTGTCAAGGGAACTATCAGGATAGTCAAGTGTTCCTTGTAGTCCGCCTAAGCTTCAAACATCTACCTCAGTATTTTGGGATGTTTACTTTGGCTTTTTTTTTTTTGTGATACTTATTCTGAAAGGACAGGATAACTGTGATGAGAAAAAAAGAATATTTAGCAGTGTAAAAAAAGTCACGATAGTCTGAGATGATGGCGCTGTTTGTCACTGTTTCTAATTACATTTTCTACTTCCTGCTATTCCCGCTGCAGCATCTATTTGTGAACAAAATTACTTTGATGGTGAATTTCTCAGAGCATACATTTCCGACAAAAGGGAGAATGGGCTAAAAATGTAGACTTGCTAAAGTAGCTTTGCTTATCCTAATGTGCTATATTTTTACATTTAAATTCAAGTAGTTGTTGATGTTATTTGATTTCATACTATATGAGAGCCACAAATTATTACTTCTCATTTGTCATTGATGTCAAGTGGACTGTATTTGTATGACACTTATGTTGACATACAATGGAAAATGTACCTTTTATAATGTTTACATACAAATAGGTGTGTATGCCCGTTCATCAAATGTGAAACCAACAACACAACAAAATAAATCACAGCCTATTTGAGAAAATACTGTAACTCTGTGAACAAACCCTTCATTACTTTTGTGTTACTTAAATAGCCGCTTTCAAGGTGGGGCCAGAATACGGTTGCTAGTGATGTGTTGATTGACACTTGAAATATCGATACCACCGATATTACATCTTACGTTCAAAACCGAGTCTCAAATCAAATTATTGATACAATTCTTCAGCAATTTGAGGAAATGTACAGTAGTCGTATATCATTTACAGGAACAAAAATAAACTATTGAAAAATTGTCTAAATTAGGGATGATAGATTTTTTTTTCAGACCAATACCAGTACGAATACACAACTGTAGCCACTGATACTGATATCAAGTACTGATACCACTGTACCATACTTTTGATACATAAAAAGCAATATATATCCTAATATAGCATTTTTCCTGAAAATGGCATGAAATAACTAATAGCAATTTTCTATTCTTGTAATTTCTAATTTCTAGTTCCTGATTGTAAAACGGCCACAAGCTACTACTGCTATCGGCTGACATCGCGAGTACTGACACCTTACCTAATAACGATACCTGGTATTTGAGTTTTTTTCTCCAACTAGATAAATGCGTAAGTCACATACTACTCAGTAACTGAGTGTCATTTTTACAGAGGTCCACACACACATCTACAAACAGCCAAGTCGCAGATTGTGATGTTTGTGGAAAACTGGTAAGTGGTTGTGGCTACTCAAGGTATCCTTGTGGAACACCTCAGTTGAAACCACAACATAGAATGGGAAGTATTTATGATGAGGCAGACAGAAGAGGTGGCCACAGTGTCAGATGGTAGCTCGGGCAAGATAATCGCCTCAGCCAGGTACTATACAGAAACTGAAGTGCAAAATGTTGCGCTCTGACTATAATTCTTTATGCTTGGGATATTTTCACAAAAGCATCCCACAGACACAAGACAAGTATTACCATGGTGACAGTTTGGACTGTCCACTTATAATTGATATCAATGTGGAATTTTCCCCAACAAATCAAAGTTTGATTATATTAAATTAGATGCTGACTCAGACACAGCTGAAGATAAGCAGCACACAAGGCTAATGTCTATTTAAAGCGGGCTTCCAGCACTGAGGTTGTCACCTTCCTTGCACAGCTGCTTGCGTTCTCGGCGAACATGCCGAGGGAGAAGGAGAGGGAGAGGGAAAAAAACGACATTTGGAGCAATTGGAGCGGGAGGTTCATTACACCATGTGATGTAGGGAGCGACGTTTAGGAAGTATGCAACACAAGCTCCTCGAACAGGACATGTGCACTGGTGACCATTCATCTTATGTCTTCCAAGAAGGGTGCGTCACACCATGCAGTTGATGTGATGTAAACATGTATTCAGTGTGCTTGCAAGAGGAGCGACACATAAACCAGGCAGACAAATGTAACAGTTTCAAAAGAGTAAATTATTAAGCTACAAAAGAGGCTGAGCTGAACTGTGTTTGTTTACGGAGTGGCCTGACCATTACCTAATAAGTTCCACGTGGTTACTGTACTGAAAAATCCTAATCCGAGTGCATATAACATTAAAGCCCTCAATGGTGACCTGCTTCTATTTCAGGTGAATCAAACTTTACATAGTTCACACACACACGCACACACACACACACACATGCACACACACACACACACATCCACACACAGAGCAGGGAGGTGCGATACTATCCAAACAGCCAGCTGTCCTGTTGTGTCAGGCTGCTCGCTCTGTTGGCTGCAGGCCTGGGAGAAGGCTTACTTTGACAAAACAGAGCCTCACTCCGCATTAGACCCAACTCCCGTCAATGGACTGGGCCCAACGCCTAAAACACACACATACCCACACATATGCACAGACACGTACACACACACACACAGCCAGAGAAAGTGTCTCCCACACTTTCATTCACAGGGACATTCTCTCTCTCCTTGTGGCTTATTCACCATCACCCTTGGATGCCGACACACACACACATGCAAAAATGCCAGGCTTCCAGTGTCAAACATGAGAAGCCAATTACTGTCAAAACTCTGGTTGCTAAGGGCAAAACTGACTATGCTGGCAGATATCTAGTTGGTTTGACTTACTTTACAGCACGGTGACACCAGTCGTACCTTGACCAAGCTGGTAACTTCATATTGGTGGTTCGCAACCTTTCACTAGCAAAAAGTGAGGGAACACTATATCACATACCTTAAACATTAAAATTAGGGATGGTTGACCACCACTTTTTTTCTACAAGTAATTTCTTGAGTACTCACCGATACCAGCTAACCAATACCACTTTTAATACATCAAATTTATATTAAGCCAATGACAGAAAATTGCAAAGAAAGACCTTTCATTTATTTCTGACAAAAACTATGCGATAGAGAATTTAAGTTCAAAATAAAACACAAACAACTAACCAACTAATGTAGGAAGGGATACATTTGTAATAAATTAAGGTAATTGGTGGATAAGGGTTTTACCAGACCTAGCACAGTTAATTTGTTGTAATACACATACAAAAAAAACCTTTATTGTTATTTATTTACAAGTTTTCCCATTTAAATCAAAGTTATGAGGCTACCAATTAGTCATCTAAACAAAATAAGCTAGCTAGCTACACAGCGTCATGAATCACATGAAAAAGCAAGCAGCCATTGAAAGGCTATCACGTCTTGGAATTGGTAAAATAACGTCACTTGGGACAAATAGCAATGATCAATGTGTTAGGAAGGACTGGCTTGTATGTTTTTTGCTTCAATACATGTACACACACACACACACACACACACGCACACACACACACACACACACACACACACACACACACACAGATAACCTACTGAAATATTAAATTGCTTGAGGACCCAAGTGGTTATGGTTTGCTGCAATATCAGCTCAATGTAGAAGTATACAGTCAGAATAGGCTGCCTGATGCAATCAAAATGCTGGATTAGAGAAGTAGTTTAAGAAAATAAAGAACTGAGCTTTGGAAAGTCTTTTTCTTAAAGTTCTATTCTAATTAATCTTTACATGTGGTCCATAGGTGGAAAATCCAGGTTCAGAAAGTAAAAACCTTGCCACAGTTTGGCTTTAGCCCCTGCTAGGAGCTAGCTAGCTAGCACCTGAGGCCCCTGCTAGGAGGTAGTGAAGAGGGTCTACTGCCCAGATTTAGTTATAACTGTTTTAATTTCCTTATTTCCTCAATAGAGCTTTGTTCTGCGGATGTATCTTTGTGAGTGTTATCGCAATTTCTGCCAGGTGCAGTCATGACTGAAAAACCTCCTCTATTCCTCAAATGGGCCATTGTCTGTGTTTGAATGATGTCCTTGAGTTTTATCTCATGTCCGGTCAACTACGTTTGAACTGTTTACTGGAAACTGTGTGGTACCGCCCTTCAAGATAGTATAAGAATATTGTAAATCCTCTGTAATCTTCGCACTTGTGAGAGGCTACAGCCAAATATTCTTCCGAATATTCTGTAGAAATAAAAGCTTCGAAGGAACTGTTCATCGTCTCCAGCCTATTTTCGGATAACCAACATTCTCACTACCCAAAAGAAAACGAACACACGGAGGAAAAGATCTACTCCATAACAATTGGTGACCCCCAACGTGATTTCGGGCTGAGGTGTTGATCAACAGACAGAACATCTGGGGCCAAAGTAATTAAAAGGCAAGAGGACATTTATCCTCCTAGTTGATTTTCTGTCTGTTGAATACTCCGAGATCTGTTTTCCAGTCATTTAATTTGTAACTAAATTGTATGAGATCTAAGTGAACAGATATTGAGTAAATCTAAAACACAAGGTTGTTTCGTTCCATTACGGAATCCTAAAAACAAGAAATCCTTGTTTTTGGATTTTACTAAGACATTAAATATACAAGGTGGTTTCGTTCTATTTTAGAATCCTAGAAACTGAAGTCCTTGTATATGGGGTAACGTTACGAAGAAATAAGCGCATAAGAAATAAGAGAATAAGAAGTTCGAGTGGTTTTGATAAATTAAGGTTCGAGTACTTTTGTTTGGTCCTAGTCAAGCACTTTTGAAATAAGAGGAATAGTTCGACTACATATAGAAATTAAGGCTCGGACACTTTTGTTTGGGAATAAGCAAGTGTCTTTGAATAAGGAAAAAGAGAAGGCCTATGTGTAACTGTGGTACCACAAAAGAAGTCAATGAAGTAACAAAAATAAAATAATAAATAATAATAATAAATAAATAAGGAAGTAAGTAAATAAATAAATACAACAAAATGAAGGAAGAGGTTTATTGGGGAAAGTGAATGGTTAAATTTGCGGCAAATACCAAACCATTCTGAATAAGTGTGCTTGGTGAATAAATCAGGAATGCATGTGACTGTGCGGGGGTGAGAGAGAGAATGGGGGGAGTGAGAGAGAGAACAGGGGGAGGGGGGTCGAGAGAGAACAGTTTAAAAAAAAGGAGTGGATGAGAAGTGTTGCAAAAAGAATGGATGGTTTCCTTCTTCATCTGCGTGTTTGGTGACATTAACTCTTTCACTGCCATTGACGTTTATAGACGTCAAGTAAAAACCTACGGAGCACTGCCAATGACGTCTAAAGACGTCATCCAATTTTTTTTTTTTTTGAAACGGGTGCGGGCAAGGCTTCCGGAGCTGTGGTGAAAGTTTCCAGCCGGTCTGTTGTGCCTAATGACTATTTTTGGCCCCTAGAGGGCAGCGATGACTCTCTTTTGACAAGATCGGGTGGGCGTCAGTAGAGGCGGAGCTAGAGCATCGAGCAGGAGATGAGAATGGAAGGCAAAGGAAAAATGGTGGCCGGTCGCGAGGAGCTCACGCCCGAGCCGTTTTTTTCAAAGACCAAAAGCATCGCTGAAAGAGCACATTGTTGACGACGATGATCATCATCGATGATGAAGATGAGGGTGGTGACTCCGTGGTTGGGAAGCATTGACGCGGCAGTAGAAGACGTTAGATGGAGTTAGATGGAGGAGGGAATGGGCAATGGCGAGCGTTTGCAAGCAGCTCTACACTTACAAGACGAAAGGCATCGACCAACACTAAAATAGTACATTGATGACGACGATGATCATCATCGATGATGATGAAGGTGAATCCGAGCTTGACGGCGAAATTGGAACCGCTGACGCGGCGGCTATGACGGTGTTGTAACGCGGAGCGCAACCGAGCACGCACAGGCGGACGTTCGATCGAACGACGGAGAGTGCCCCGAGTCCAATGCATATTCATCGGAGGAAGTGTGTACAGTCTGCTACTTGCTTTTTATTCCCCGGAAAAAAAGGCCGTCAAGAAAGTGTAACGTTTGCACGCAAAACGGACCAATGCGAAAGTGAAAGTAAACTGTTGTGCGAGTCCTGGCGTCTCCTTGCACGCAGGAGAGCGTTACAAAAGGAAAAACTGTATTTGAAACATCCACATAATTGTAAGTAGTACCACAGTTGCACACATTTGTAAATAGTTTGCGAAATTGTTTTGTCAAATTGTTACACTGTTGAATGGAAATAAATGTATTTTGCAATCAAAAAACACTTTTTCATTGTTGGTGAAAGCGTTTTACAGAAGTAAAGCACTATTTAGGTGTTTGTGGCATCATTCATGGACAAAAAGAAGTGTACAATTCACTAGAGTGCATGAAATAACATTGTTTCACAAAAAGCTCTTTTTCTCCGTTTTTTGTTTCAAAACAGAGAATTTCGGTGAAAGTAACCATTTTCTATTGTTGATTACTGAAGAGCGGAATAAGGTAGAATCAAACTTTTTTTCTGATGAAATATGAGAGTCCAATCTTTCATTTGGTAGTATGTGTGTTTCCATAGTCTAAACACAACATTTTCTGTGGACCTTGAAAGATCACTCAAAATGCTTAAATCGGCTGGCAGTGGGGACAACCCGTTTCTGAAAACGTCTGGCAGTGAAAGAGTTAATGAGAGAAACGGGAAAAAGCTTGAGTTGAATGAGCGGTGGCTCTAAAATTGGAAATGAATTTTTTTTTAAAAAAAACTAACAGGTTGTCTCCAAAAGGGAGGGTGAGAGAGAGAATGATAAGAAAGTTGTGGAAATGGCGCTGCGGAACACGCAGCTACAGGCCCTTCGAATGAGGAAGTGGAAAACAGGTACGTATTACATTGCTTAGTTACAGAATTAAGTAGCAGAATTAAAGTGTCATGTCTAGAATCTTTCAGGTGCCCTCCCTGGACCGAACCAGAAGTCCTAAAAGACCCCGAAGAATCTTCCAAAGGTCCAGCTTTTCCTCCTCATCGGCCTGTGACTCATTCCCAAATCTTGCAGGCACCCATGTTAGCTAAAGTTGACCTGTCCACTGGTAACTCTGCTATGTTTTACAAACCTTTCTCTCCCACTGATGTGAGTGTGTTTTGATGCAGAAACTTCCGCCTATGCAATCTGGTGGTGCCAATTGGCTTCAAGCAGTGCAGAGAGCGATTACGGGACAAATGTTAATAGCAGGTGATATCCATGTTCTTTTTACACAATTATGTCCGCTTTATAGTTGACTATTTTAATGTAAAAAATATATATATATATATATTTTTTTTTTTTTCTCTCCCTGATAATTAGGCTCTTACGCGAGAAAATTACTTAACCTTGTCGTCTTAGACCTTTGTTTCCCCTCCCTGAGTGTGTTATTTTAGATATAGTGTTCGCTCCCAAAGCAGATGCGACTTTTGTTGATCGTCCCTCACTGATTACAGTCTGAAAACAGGACACGCCCCTACGGCCTCCACCTTGCATTCCGAGAAGCCATTTTGAAGGGCGTTCCCAAGTCTGTGGCACAGGCCATGGAGGCCGATCCGGATCTTCCTGGTGCTGAGGTTGACCGGTGGTTGTCACATCTTAAACATCATTTGAGGAGACATGCTAAAGAAAAAGAGTCTAAGGTAGACAAACACAAAAGTACAGAAACACAACTTGCTATGTTGCAGTTGCAAAATCTGCAAAAGCAGAAAGAACACACTCTTGCTGTGATCTCATCTCCCTCTGTCGATTCAGAGTGCATGATGTATCAAGCAGGTTCATTCATGGGTCAAGGTGCGCCCCCTGGGTGGCCTAACGTGCTTCAATTGTGGACGGCCTGGTCATTGGGCCCGTGATTGTAGACAGCAACCTCAAGCGTCTGGGTGGAGAGGCAGAGGCCAACAAACTGCACGCAGCAGCAACAACATTCCCCGGTGCCAAACCAACAGTATCTGCCGCCAACTGGTGGACAGTTTCCACAATGATGGTGCCCTGAATCCACATGCTCAGTGACTGTTCAATGTTTTTTCACAGACTTGATTGCATTCTTTTGTGTTTGCACCAAACTGTCCAGTCAATCTTTTGGGCAGAGATCTCCTCACCGCCACATGCCCTCTTATCAAATGCAGCCCTGATGGACTTATCCTGGACTTTCCGGATGATAACACCTACTGCTGCTCTGCCACTTCTGCCTCCAGTGCCACCTCCCAGTTCCCGCTTGTTGAACAACACCCTGTGGCATGCGCCAACTGCCGACATCTACTAGGCAAGAGTGAATATTGACTCCAGTGGTTGGCTCGAAGCTGAGCTCTCTGGTCACCTTGGGTTCGTAACCTCAGATCTTATGATAAGGTAACTGATTGTATGCATTGCACTCATGCATTGCAACATGCATTGTACTATGACAGATCTATAGCGAGGCATTTCAGGAAATTGAAAACAACATATGGGAATTGAACAGGGGTGATTTGTTTGCAGCCAAACCAGGTGTCGCCTTTTTGGTGGCCCTAAACAACTCCCACATGTCTCCTTGATGATCTAGCCTCAGCACACAGCGAAGGATCTAGGTCCGTTTGTGCTGGCATGCACATAGGCCACTGATTGTCAAAATGTATTTCACTCTTAATTGCTCTATTCCCCGTCACTTGATGCTTATTGGATTTAGTCTAACAAATTTTTACCCACTTCCGTTTTGGAGCACCAGCTTCTGGATGGGCACAATGGACGTGAAACAACCGACAGCGATTTTGCTGGTCATCTTCTTGATTTCTTTCCCACATCGCTGTGGTCCATGGATCTCACTGATGTTGGTCTCTGTAGCGTCTCAGCTGTTGTGTTTCAGATGAAACCAGGACAAATATATGTTCCCCAATACTCTGTAAAAGAGGCTGGGATGATTGGCATTTCAGAAACAATTGACGGTTTGCTCATAGCAGGAGTGTTGTGTGAAATTCCCGGCTATAACATGCCTATTTTACTCGTTGAGAAGAAAGATACTGGAAAGTTTTGCATGGTCCATGACCTGCGAGCGTTTAATGCGGCCGTCTTAACTCCTACTTTGTCTGTCCTGAATCCTCACTCGGAATTGTCCCAAATTACATCAACCCACGCTCATTTCACTTGCATTGACCTGGCTAATGCTTTCTTTTGCATTCCACTCCATCCTTTAATGAAGCAATTTTTCACTTTCACTTGGAATGGTGTTTGCTACTCCTACAATCGCCTGCCTCAAGGCTTTGTCCTTTCACCTGGACTCTTTAACGACTGTCTTTGCCAGTTGCTGTCTCCACTTGAACTGCCCCCTGGTGTTCTCGTGGTGCAGTATGTGGATGACCTCTTGCTGGCAGCTCCATCTGAAACTTCTTGTCTTGAAGCCACCAGGTCTTTGCTCTTCATCTCCTTGAAACATTATCTTTCCACTGCTGCAGCTCTTGCGAGTCCTGATTACAGTCGCATGTTCTATCTTGACGTGTCTGAAAAGGTCAGAAGTGTTTCTGCTGCCCTTTATCAGAAGGGGGAAGGAGGAAGTCGACAAGTTTGTCTGTATGCATCAACTCCATTGGAAAAATACGAGCAAAGACACCCAATTTGCGACACCTATTCACAACCCGGACTTGATTCTTTGAACAGATGGATGTTGCTTCAAAGGCAACGATGGCCTACAATCTGGATTGGCAGTAACCCAACCAACAGAAACAGGTTTTGAAGAAGTCCAAGCAGAAAGAATTTTAGGCTCTCAGTCAGCACAAAGAGCTGAAATTTTGGTATTAACAGCAGCTCTCAGATTGGCAGAAAACCAGTCAGTAAATATTTACACAGATTACACATGACAGTTAATGTTGCATTAAAAGAATGGTAGCGAAACGATTTCTAAACTGTAACCGGTACACCCATTAAACATCAGGATGATATTCTTAAATTGCGAGATGCTTTAATGCTCCCAACAGCGGTGGCAGTAATAAAATGTAAAGGTCACTATCGAACTAATGATTTTGTATCAGCAGGAAACAAATCAGCAGATCGAGCAGTAAAAAAGGTTGCGGGGTACCGACCTACACTCCAACTAACTGTAAGTGAGGCTGAATGTGACAATCCACAGGAGGTGATAGTAGAAACAGCTAAATTGTGGCAGGAAAAAGCAAGTCCAGGAGAAAAGAGTGTGTGGATGTCCAAAGGGGGAAAAAAATATGAAGCAGGTATATGGCGGAAAGAAGGTAAATGTATTCCATCTCAGAAACAATTGAAAAATCTAATTTCTGAAGCCCATGGAACATGCCATGTAGGTGTAGAAGAAACACTAAAACGACTACACACCTGGTGGCATCCTTTCATGAGATCAATTGTTAAAAGTGAACTGCAGGACTGCAGTGTTTGCAGCAGGTATAACAGTATGCCTACATCTAAACCTCCCCAGGGCACTCACGATCCGGACATGACTGTTCCTGGTCAGGTGGTTTCGATGGATTTCACTGACATAATAAAACCAGTGTCAGGATACAGATATTTGCTGGTAATAGTGGATTCCTTTTCAGGATGGCCAGAGGCATATCCTTGCAAATCTGAAACACCAAATATTGTGGTAAAACATCTGATTAATCATTACATACCATCACATGGGTTTCCTAGAAAAATTAGACCAGACAACGGAACCCATTTCAAAAACAAACATCTACAAGCAGTAGAAAAAGCATTGGGGCTAAAACACACATTTGGTTCAGTGTATCATCCCCAATCCCAAGGACAGGTTGAGCGAATGAATAGAAATATTAAGAAAAATTGGCTAAAGCACTGGCCTCATTAAATTTTAATTGGCTACAAGCTCTTCCTGTTGCATTAATGAATGTGCGAATGTCACTAAACTCGGCCAAAGGCTGGACTCCGTTTGAATGTCACACCAACAGACCATTTCCGGCTCCAACAGCTCCATTGGAAGAGACGCACGTTCCAGGGCATCCAGAACTCAAACAACTAACATTTACTTTCTCCCAGCTAACAAAAAAACAACCAGAAATCAGAAATCAGAAATAAATGATTGTGAATATGTATGGTTGAAAGTGATTGAACGAAAATGGTCTGAGCCCAGGTGGACAGGACCCCACAAGGTGACGGAGAGGACATCTTCTGCAGTTCGCCTGCACGGAAAAGGTGATACGTGGTATCACAACTCCTCCACCCGACCGGCAAGGACACCGGCTGGAGCCATTGTCTCTGCACCAGGCAATCACCCAACAACAACTGAGAAGCAAACCGGCTCCCACTGACATCGTTCTATTAACTCTTTCACTGCCAGACGTTTTCAGAAACGGGTTGTCGCCAGTGCCAGCCGATTTAAGCATTTTGACTGATCTTTCAAGGTCCACAGAAAATGTTGTGTTTGGACTATGGAAACACACATACTACCAAATGAAAGATTGGACTCTCATCTTTCATCAGAAAAAAAAGTTTCTTTCTACCTTATTCCGTTCTTCAGTAATCAACAATAGAAAATGGTTACTTTCACCGAAATTCTCTGTTTAAAAACAAAAAGTGGAGAAAAAGAGCTTTTTGTGAAACGATGTTATTTCATGCACTCTAGTGAATTGTATACTTATTTTTGTCCATGAATGATGCCACAAACACCCAAATAGTGCTTTACTTCTGTAAAACGCTTTCACCAACAATGAAAAAGTGTTTTTAGTTTGCAAAATACGTTTATTTCCATTCAACAGTGTAACAATTTGACAAAACTATTTCGCAAACTATTTACAAATGTGTGCAACTGTGGTACTACTTACAATCATGTGGATGTTTCAAATACAGTTTTTCTTTTTATAACGCTCTCCTGCGTGAAAGGAGGGACCAGGATTCGCACAACAGATTAGTTTCACTTTCGCTTTGTCCGTTTCGCGTGCAGACGTTACACTTTCTTGACGGCCTTTTTTTCCGGAGAATAAATAGCAAGTAGCAGACTGTACACACTTCCTCCGATGAATATGCATTGGACTCGGGGCACTCTTCGTCGTCCGATTGAACGTCCGCCTGAGCGTTGTGCTCCGTGCTTTCCGGTGTCAGCATCGCTCGCCCGTGAACCTTTATAACGTCGTCATAGCCGCTGCGTCAGCGCTTCCAACTTCGCCGTCAACCTCGGAGTCACCATCATCTTCATCGATGATGATCATCGTCGTCATCAATGTGCTCTTTATCGTTGGTCGATGTCTTTGAAAAAAACGGCTCGACCGTGAGCTGCTTGCAAGCGGCTGCCATTATGGCTTCTTCAGCCATTATCCCCTCAACATTCTAGCCCTGCCTCACGTCTTCTACTGACGCCCACCCAATCGCTGCCCTCTAGGGGCCAAAAATAGTCATTAGGCTCAATAGGCCTGCTTGAAACTTTCACCACAGCTGCGGAAGGCTTGCCTGCACCCGTTTCCAAAATTTTTTTTTAAAAATTGGATGACGTCTTTTAACGTCATTGGCGGCCCTCCGTAGGTTTTTACTTGACGCCTTTTAACGTCAGTGACAGTGAAAGAGTTAACGGTTTGACTGCCAGACGTTTTCAGAAAAGGGATGCCGTGGGTGCCAGCCAATTTAAGCATTTTGACTGATCTTTCAAGGTCCACAGAAAGTTTTGTGTTTGGACTATGGAAACACACATACTACCAAATGAAAGATTGGAAAGTTTGTTTCGACCTTATTCCGTTTTTCAGTAATCAACAATAGAAAATGGTTAGTTTCACCCAAATGCTCTGTTTTGAAAAAAAAACCCCGGAGAAATCAAGCTTTTTGTGAAACGATATTATTTCATGCACTCTAGTGAATTTGACACCTTTTTTTTCCCATGAATGATGCCACAAACACCTAAACAGTGCTTTACTTCTGTAAAACACTACCACCAACAATGAAAAAGTGTTTTTTGATAGCAAAATACGTTTATTTACATTCAACAGTGTAACAATTTGACAAAACAATTTGGCAAACTATTTACAAATATGTGCAACCGTGGTACTATTTACAATTGTGTGGATGTTTCAAATACAGTTTTTCTTTTTGTAACACTCTGCGTGCAAGGCGACGCAGCAGGATTTGCACAACAGATTAGTTTCACTGCGATGGCCCCTTAGCGTGCAGACGCTACACTTTCTTGCTGGCTTTTTTTTCCGGGGAATAGCAAGTATATACTGCAGTGTGTGTTTGGCCATGTTGCCATCAAGTCTACTCTCAGATCATGATACGGTGACGTTACGGTGGTGTTACGTCTGGCTTCCTCATGTCCTACTGTTCCTATACCGGGTGGTAAGAGATGTTCTGATCCATCGTATCCACTCCATTCATGGTGGCATCGTAGTCCAGAACCAGTGTCTTCTCCGTGATCAGACTGTTCTACTGACGCCTACCCAATCTTGTCCAAAGAGAGTCATCGCTGCCATCTAGGGTCCAAAAATAGGCATTATACTAACTAGATCTGCTTGATACTTTCAGCACAGCTGGCCAAGGCTTTCCTCCACCCGTTTCCCCCCCCCCCCCAAAAAAATTTATAAACTTGGTGAACGTCTTTTAACGTCTTTGGCGCTCCTCCGTAGGATTTTACTACACGTTATTTAACGTTTTTGGCAGTCAAAGAGTTAAAGGTTGAGTTCACGGTATACGGGCAGAATAATCCCGGTGACTCATCCTGGGACCAGGTAGTCTACCCTAAGGTCCAGAAGAAGCTGACAGCGCCCTCCAGCAGCAACCCAAGAACATCATCTCGAGATGGCTTCGAAGTGGAAACGCATCTCCATCTGCTGCTACATCTCGACACTCTTTCTCATATTGACTTTTATGCCAATCTGGTATCTCTGGAAGCCCGTCAGTACAACCTTGAACGTAACCACAACACATCGTACTAAGCGAAGTATTGATTCTCCACAAACTCCCTGCCACCCCAAGGACAGGTGACATCCCTTAACTATCAACATGTGGAACACATACTGTATGCTTACTCCACTGCAAAATCTTTCAATGAATCAAATTGTTCTTTAATGCCACATACTGCTAAACAACCTTCTCTCACTGCTAAAGGGATGTTTCTGTCACGGCTTGAGAAGGGAGGACCCAGATGCAGTGAGGAAGGCGAGCCACGGCAGGGATGCGGATAACTTTGATTTAATGTGGCGATAAACGCAAACACAAAAATCGCGCACACAGGCGGACAAAAGTAAACACAAACTCACGCACACAGGCGGATAGCAAACAAACTCAAAATCACGCACACAGGCGGACGAAAACAAACACAAACTCACGCGCACAGGCGGATCACAAACAAACTCAAAAGCACGCACAGTGGCGGCAAAAAGGTAAGTCATGGGCAGCAGGAGAAACACTTGTAAGCCGAGTACAGTCGGGTCAAGAGAGCGGCGTCTCGGAGTAATCACCCGACACTCCTTGCTGTGTCCATCAGGCTTTTATTGAGGTCTGATGGCAAGATGGCATGATGGGCAGCAGGTGTGTATGGTGGGTGGAGCCCACCAGCTGACCCAAATCATTACAGTTTCATTGTTGCGTGCTTTTGCTTCTTATTCTACTGATAAGATGATAATGTCCAATCCTTCCACACAACCCTTGCTTAATGTTGCAGCAACCGTCTGCGACGATGACGCCGCTAGTACCTTTTTTTAAAAAATTTTGTTCATTTCATGTGTCGGACTCTTTCGAGTCCGAAAGAGGGATTGAAGAGGGTCTTCTGCCCAGATTTTGTCATAACTGTTTTAATTTCCTTATTTCCTCAGTAGAGCTTTGTTCTGCGGATGTATCTCTGTGAGTGTTATCACAATTTCTGCCAGGTGCAGTCATGACTGAAAAACCTCCTCTATTCCTCAAATGGGCCATTGTCTGTGTTTGAATGATGTCCTTGAGTTTTATCTCATGTCTGGTCAACTACGTTTGAACTGTTTACTGGAAACTGTGTGGTACCGCCCTTCAAGATAGTATAAGAATATTGTAAATCCTCTGTAATCTTCGCACTTGTGAGAGGCTGCAGCCATTGTCTGTAACTCACTTGTGCCCGGAATATTTTGTAGAAATAAAAGTTTCGAAGGAACTGTTCATCGTCTTCAGCCTGTATTCGGATAACCAACATTCTCACTGCCCGAAAGAAAATGAACACGCGGAGGAAAAGATCTACTCCACAACAGTAGCTAGCCAGCACCTGGGGGGGGGGGGGGGTATTGCCACCAGCTTTCAATTGAAAATGACATCACAGTTACTCTGGGCTCAGGTAACAACCTGTCACAGCTAACCTGTTTTCTGAAGCTGAGCCGTTGATTGGTCATTACCTGAACCCTGAGCAATTGTGATGTAATTTCCGTTGACAGCAAGTGGCAAAATTGCCACCCCCAGAACTGGATTAAAAAACAACACTAGAGAGAGAGAGAGAGAGAGAGAGAGAGAGAGAGAGAGAGAGAGAGAGAGAGAGAGAGAGAGAGAGAGAGAGAGAGAGAGAGAGAGAAAATAGTTGTACTATTAGTTGCACCCAAAAAGGGAAATTTCATCAAAAAGTGACGCAATTGAAATATGTCAAAATCATGCTCGAAGTTTGCCAACTGCTTCCTCCTCTTAAGTGCACACTTATTGCGTGACCTACTTGCATGTCACAGCACATCCGTCATCGTTATCCTCATCGTCCCTCCCGATGTCGCACATTCTCACCATCGACTTGTGACTGATGTCTCCACCAACTGCGTCTTTGACTTACGGTGAACACGCTTAATGGACGGCACGCAACCAGACGCAATCCGACGTTTGCACAGATCGTTTGAACACTAGTTGTGAAATAAAACTATGCTGAACAAAACTTTGTGTTTAGGTACCACTGTAGATGAACTCAATTTCCGGATGTGTGCCTTTAAGGGGTATGTCCTAGTGATGGACATTCAGGAGCTGGAGTTAGGTTGTCTGGTTTATCTGCATGTGAGGGTGAATTGTGGATTACAGCAGCTCCTTGAGATTGTTCTCATTTTATTTGTCTTTACACAGTGCTGAGACATTCCTCTAAGTCATTAAAATCTCATTGTTGTCACATTTAACACACTCCTTCAGATATGTTTTGTTGTTGTAATATACAAATAACCCTGAATGAAATTAAACTGAGACGTGAGATCTGCATACAAACAAATGTGAAAGGGTTTTTTCCGGATGAGGTGTTAGACATGATAAACATTTTTAATTCTTTATTTCATATATTAACCATGTTGAAATGTTTTATAGATGTGAAGTAGGTAAAATAGTGTTGAACTCAGTATAATTTGACCTTAACCTAAGCTGGTACACATTGTTTGGTCTAGAAGTTCCTTCTCAGTGTTCTGTGCGAAAACACATTATGTTCGAGAGAGAGAGCGCACACTCCTACAACTATACTACATTAGGAGCTGTCGAGTTCAACTTGTTTGCGAGATTTTGTTATGGGAAGAAGTACGAGAGGTACCCTGAGAGTATATTTTGTCTAAAAATGAAAACAGGTGCAGTCTGTGTACGAAAATAATATTATGTAACATATTGAGTGAGAACCAATCTGTTCTACTCATTCTTTGTAGGAGGAGAAGGGGCGTTTTACTTTCCAAACTCGATACTATAAAATGCCCTCTCTCCCAAGGGAGGGGGCACATGGGCACTTTTTAAATTCCACCTTTTACGTGATGTAAATTGTTGCCGTGGCCGGAGAATTCTCTGTTTAATAAATCATCCTTGCAAGGTGTTTTTTCTTACAAGAAATCTGTCTTCAAGTTTTTGGAACACGCAAAAGAGGACAAATAATTAGCCTATTTCAGAGGTCACACCGATTTATGTAATAATAATCGCCGACACCGACTGGCTGCAGCATCTGCCTCAAAACACTGCTGATGCTTCGGAGATTAATGAGAAAGGCTCCTCAAAAAACATTTTAGACCACGGAGTAGCTGCACCTTCATCAAGCATGCATGCGGAATGTAGCCATGGAAAGAATCTGCGGTTTGCATGAGGTTTAGCGCCACATTAAAAAGAAGCGTTGCGTGAAATCGCAATGGAGTGGAGCGCAACAAGAATGGATTTGGTTGCTGGAATGCGCTACTAGTGCACTCTCATAAGAGATTACACTAGGCATGGCCAAACTACAGCCTTGTGGCCATTAATAGCATCTGCTACATCTCCTGTGGGTGTGAATCACCTGACATATACAACTTTGGGGCTGTTGAAGATTCCGCTGTATTAATAAAAATAATAATTAATAATACAGTATAAAGAACGTAAATTACCTGGAAACTGTGCATCATTGCGACTATGACTGGAAGTAATTTCTGCATACGTGATTTGTCCCACACACTTTCTTCTTTTTTTTTCACGGCATCTCATTAAGCATGTTAATGCTGTGCGTTTCCTAATGGGAGCACTATTTGGCAAAGAACAAAAACAAGAACAAGAAGCCAGCCTGATCGTTCATGTATGTATTCACATGGTGGTGAGGACGGACTCTGCCTATCCAGCCACGTATCGAAGATTCCACGTGTTTACATGGATTAAGAACACACAGGCACACATTCACGCATATACATAAGACACACACAGCCGCATCTGTTTCAACACAACGGAATGATCAAAGTGAATATTTCTTTCATAAATCACATACTTTCTTGTGTTTGTATGTGTCTCCATGAGAGGGTGACACATGTGTTTAGCATCTGACTCTGGGCGGTTTTAAGTTTTTTTAAGATAAAAAAGGAAAAGAAAGTTTTGATTGTTCCTGGAACCCCCCCCCCCCCCCCCCCTGAATAGCTGAAAGGTCCCGGCAAGCTGGCACGCACCTGCAACAACTTTCCAGCTATGTAAAACAACTCAAAGTGATCCAGCTGAAGACGTAATTTGCAACGTTATGCTGTATGTTGCTCTCACTGACGGTAGACAATACACAGATATTTTGCATTTTATGGTGATCAGAAGTAATATCATAATTTGCTGAGTGATCATTGATGAGATCCGCAAAATATGACATTATGGCAAATAAAATCTCACTCCAGGGTATCTCATATCGGTACAAGATATTGTTTCAATTGTTTTCCAATATTATTAATAATTTGGGATTTTTTTTGCAAGTGTTGCGATCTCAATTCCCCACAAATAGTGAGGGTTGTCTGTACAGTAAATAAACAAGTTGTTTAAATAGATTGGCTAGTGTGGTCCATCTTCTGATTGTATCTGTGATCGGTTATCGTTTGTTTTTTGTTTTATTTACTTGGCGATTAGCTCCAAAATCCTGATCATGAAAAGCCTATTATTAATGACTATAGTGCTGAAAACATAATATAGAGGTAGTGCACAACATTTTAAAAAACAAAACAAAAATAGAACACATACATAGAAAAATAATAAATATATTAATGTTTTCTTCTTTTTTTTTCATTATTACATGATTTTTTTTAAACAGCTTACATCTTAATTATATTGAATTTTTGTTTGTAAAATATATTCAAATACAGAATAGTACATTATTTTTTTTTATTAATGACATATACTAATACAAATAAATATTTATAAATAAATGAAATACAACATATAACATAGATTTATAACACTATATATCTTTATAAGTGAATATTATATTAATTAAATATTTATTATTTAATATTTTTTTATCTATATAAAATAAATCTAATAATTTAAAAATGAATACAATTCGAAATATCTGTGAAGAAATTATGCTTCGCAATAATACCAATAAGAATAAAAGTCAGGGGGAAAAAACAATTTCAGTTAAAATGTTGCCATGAAAAACAAATAAAAGTAATAATTTGCTGTGTCAGAACCTGGGTTGCTAACCACTACTTCATCATGATGCATACCTATAAAATAAATGATTCTAATCTCATTAGATTGTGCAGGTGTGCCTGGAATGTATAACATGATTTTCATCTGCATGTTGTCTACATATGTTTACTATTTTGCATAGATCAGAGGAATGAAAATTTCCAACATCCAGCTGATGTACACTACAACATGTGGGGTAAGGAGGAGAAGGGGGAGAGGGACAAGGAGGAGGTGGAAGAACAGATGTAACAATTTAACACGTTGACCTCAACTGTCCCGCCTAAGCAAATAAAAATGTCGACATCCTGCCACCGCACATACAGTGCATACAGTCACTTGTATTCATGTGCACAAGCTATATACAGTAGATAGTACTGAAGCAGGAGTTAATACTGCTTGTTTTAATTTGTATTTTTTTAATAGCCATAGGTTTTAAAAAGGCTTTTCAAATGGCCATCACAGGATATTTTATTTTGTATAGATTTTTAAGTTGTTGTTTTTTTACGCATTTTGGAAATCTGTAATCAAGCTGTAATAAAGGATGACCAAGTTCACTTTTGCCCAACAGGTGTAAATAAAGTGCATGTAGTGAAAGTCATATAGCAACGAGTTAATCAGTCTTACTTTTATTTTTGATAAATTAGCCAAAACGTCTCAATTTGTTTTTTCACTTGGTCCTTGTGACATATTCTGTGTATAATTTTGAGCAATTAATTAATTAATTAATTAATTAAACCAGGTTTTCAGTAAATAAAGTGTGGGTGGAGCACCTGACCTCACTTCTGACTGTCCTATATCAAATGGCGTTAATATTTATTGTTTTTATTTATAATAAAAATGAAATAAATTCTAAATATGTCTTTTCAGCTGCCGACTATAGTGTATTTTGTGCAGAATTTTGACTGGAAAAAAATATTGAATCCATTTTGGAATAAGACTATAATCAAGGTGTGTGTCATATAGCAAAAGGAGTTAACATTCATTATTATAAAAGTGCCCAAACATTTAAAAAATTAAATATCAAAATTTAAAATTTAAAAATTTAAATGCTTTTTTCCACTTGATCCATTGTGATACTTTGTGTAGAATTTTGAAGGGGTTGAATAAATTTAATCTATTTAGGAATAAGGCTGTAAAAAAAGTGTAGAAAAATACGCTTCAGATCACTCGAGTGTTGAGTGAGTTAATACTAATTGTATTTTTTGTTTTAAATAAATTATCCAACATGTCTAAATAAGGCTCATCACTGCGTCATTATGGAATATTTTGTTGTTGTTTTTTAATTAAAAAATATATTAATTTAATCAGTTATTGAATTAGGTAGTAATCAAGCTGTGTTTTTAATTTTATGAGTTTTTTTTTTTTAGGATGCAGTTTGAAATGAGGCGATAACCAAGAACACAAAAAAATTGTTGTTGTTTTTTGGCCAAAATTTCAAAAAATTTATTTTCATATGGTCCTTACAGAGCATTTTGTGTTGAATTTTAAGCAAAAAATGAAGTTCAATTATTTTGGAATAAGACAGTAATCAACGACCAGCCTGAGCTAACAAAGGGAGCTAATACATTTTAATAAATTAGTCAAACTTTCTAAACAGAGATTTATACTTGCTGCTTTGGGAGTATTTTGTATAAAATTCTCAGGCAAAAAGTTAATTAAATTCTCAAATAAGGCTGTAACACTGCTGCGATCGGTTAATATTTGTGACATGTTTACAAGCAGACGCATCTTCTTCAGCCGTGACTTGACTAATTGTTTAATAGAAAGTGCATGTTGTTTTTCCAGACACGCACATAATGAAAATCAGCCACTTTCACACCAAAGCGGAGGCACAACTTATTTTTCCCACACAGCAACTCTCTGTGTGTCTCTCCAGATCATTGGGATGGTCACGCGAGGAGGCCCGAGCTAATGTTTCATTCAGCCTGAGCAGCTGACAGCTTGTTGACCTTCTCTAAGAGCCCCTCCACATGTGCTGCGAGCTTCCAGTCTTACATAAGCGCAACTTTACCGGGGGAACAGTGTGAAATGCCGCCAGATGACATCCGTGTTGTCATAAACAAAGGTTATCTGTGTCTAATTACCGTACTTCTTCAAATACAGTCATTTTACTCCTCTGTTATGGCTGAGCCATTTATTTGTATCAATTGGAGATTGGCACCTACTAGAGCTACTATTGGTCAGATGATAGAAGAAATTTGTGTTTTAGCAATGAGACATTTATTTCTGTAAATTGATGACACACTTAGCAATAATTTGAGGAATGGTGTCTACAACAGCCATCAACCTATTAAGAAAGAAAATTACTTCTTACTCTGCTTCTCATTCACTGCCATTGACTTTTAAATTCCTTATTTTTACGAGCATGAGTGGGGGCGTCTGATGCTGTAAATTCCAAACTTAGAAACAACTTTACTGATGCACAACCACCAATAGATGGCATCAATGACCCATTTTAGATATGAGATCAGCACAGTTTGTGAGAAACGACTGCATTTATGAAACCTAGCTTTGTTCTACTGCTGATTAAAGAATCGAAAAAGACAGAATCAGACTTTTTCCCTGGTGAAAGGAGAGAGTCTACTCTTTCATTTGGTAGGTGTACTGTACCGTGTGCATGGCCATTGATTGAACACAATATTTTCTGGGTCTTGAAAATGTCAAAATGCTGAATCTGATTGGGGGATGTCATGTTTCTGTATGAAAGCGCAAACAGTTAAGGCAATATCCCGCCTTTGCTGCAGATACTGCGTGAAAGGCATATAAAGCTAGTAAAAACGAGCAGAAAATAAATTATATAGCACAGCTGAAAGTTAATACGTGTCCAATCAGTTTGCTTTAACTGTAAAATTTTTTTTTTTAAATCCTCGTACACGAGAAGATATTGCAAGGTTGTTTTAGTTGTTCCAGTGCTTCATTCATTCATTGCTTGTCTCGGCCCATTTAAGAGTCAGTAGTAATGCAGCCGACAAATTAATGGTAAATAAACCCAGGAGGGGGTAACAAACAGGTGGTTGGGTCACCTGTTAACACTTAAATGACGACTTGTCAGTTAATCAATTACAAAATGTGATGACAGTTCTAGAAATGTAGAGTTCAGAATCCATAAAAAAAAATTGTGCTAAATTTTGAGTGTCATAACAATGTATAGTTCTTGTTTTCGTTTTTAAATAAGTATCAAGTATTTTTTAAATAAGCCTTTTCATATATTGATTACAGGGAATTTTGTTTAGAATTTTGTGAAATTATTTTGGAATAAGGCTCCACTGAAGCTAATCGGCAAGGATGCGAAGCCCTGCCCACTGCTGTGTGTCACAGCAAATGGTATTAACTACTACATTGTATTTTTAATAAAGTAGCCAAATTTTATAAATAAGCCTTTTCACTTGGAAATTATTGAGCATTTTAATTTCCAGGGGTGTACTGGGGGGTTAATTTGATCTATTTTGGGTTAACGCTGTAAAAAGTTTTTATTTATTTTTCTTTCTTTTGTTTGCAATAAGGCTCTAATCAGGCTGGGTGGCAAAGTGCATATAACCAATTGAGAGCACATGCTTCTTGTTTTTATTTTAATAAATTTGCCAACATTTATATAATACCTTTTTATTTTGTGTAGAATTTTCAAGGAGAAAATCAAATTATTTAATTTATGACTATGGCTATAATTTCACAGAAAATGCTCACTGAGAACTCTTGAAGACGTTCAGCTAACAGCAATTCATTTAATGCATTACAGTACTGTAAAAGAGAATAAAAGTGTACTCACACAAAAGCGTGGTAGACAAACGCCCACTCCCGGGGTCTCTCCAAAACGTTGTACAGGTAGTTCTGGAGCCAGCGGTAGCGCGCGTTCCTCCTGCCACTCTGTGCGCTGTACGCCAGCGGCTTGCCCAGCAGGCTGAGCCGGGCACCCTGCTTCTTCCGGTCGGCGGCACCGGGTGGCCCCAGCCCGTCCCCGGCTCCGGTCCGAACCGCGTGGTTCATCTTCCTCTGGCCGAATTCCACATCCCTCGAGGTGAAGTCCCGCGCCAGGCGTCCCGGGGAAGTCTTGAGCCAGATTTCGGAGCCGACAATACCGATACCACAACCGCCACCGCCGCCGCCGCTCTCGTCGCCGCCGTGACCCCGCGGCATGGCATCACCGGCGCGGGCGTGGAGGGCGCTGGGAAACCGGTGGACATTCACACGCAGCCTGGGGCTCTTCGTTCTTGGGGGTGAGTGAGTTTGGATACTTTTTTCAAATGGAGTAATGTTTACTACTCGTCATCTTTTGTGCAGGATGGGGGAAGAGTGGCTGTGAAGAAGAAGATCCATGGAGACATTTGTGGGGAAGGGGGTGGAGGGTGGGTTGGTTGACGGGCTCTCTCCCTCCCACTCGGGCTTCTTTCTCACCAGACCCCCGAGGTGACAAAAATAGTCATTCACTGCACGCTATCGGAATCAATCGGCTGATCTCACTTGTGGATTGTATAGTAGCCTATATGTATCGGTAGCATAAGACCCTGAGCTGAACACCTGTACAAATACTGCTGTTTTGAAATGTAGGAAGTAAAACGTCATCAGAAAATAAATATTCTAGTACAGACACCTGGAAAAACTATATAATGAAAATTTGAAAGCATAACAGAATGTGATAACATCTAAAACACTGACATATGACAGAATAGGGGAGACCGGGGATGATCATAGTAACACGTTTTGTTTGAGTATGTGTAACTCATTGGCTCTTTGTGCTGGAGATCTCAAATTTTGATATGTAGTGCCCATATTTGTCTTCTATAAATGACACACACTTGGATTTCTACTCCACCATCACAGATTATGTAATGTAATGTTAAATACAAAGTGGTATGTTGTTCCAAACCTGCCCCAGTACCAGGGTGAGTTGTAACACCACTTGGAGATGGATGTAACAATTACATTATTATGCTTAAAAAGATCCACGCTAATACATTTATGGAAGCACTTTGATGAATAATAAAGGAGGTACCATAAACTTATTAGACTACAATAATAATAATAATAATAAAATAATAATAATAATAAAATACTGAATCAAAAGTACAAAATGAACACAATGAAAATAAATGCATTGGAGTAAATACATTTTTATATAACATAAAATAGATTAAATAAATAATAGTAATGTATAAAGTGGTATGTATTGTGTGTTTGCGGGGGGGCTGGCAAAATGTACAATGCTGACATTTGATCCACGCTTCCTTTGGCTGTGAGTTATCAAAATGTTCTAAACATAGGCCTACAAACGTTTTCATTGTCTGACGAGTCGGCATCTTCTTTGTCATCAGGCTAGGAGCTTTTGTTTGGAAGTTTGTTTAGTTTGTTTGTTTGCCTAGGCATTCTGTAGAAAAGAAGACCAAGCCAAAATTTCGCCATAAGAGGAAGGTTGTAACACTTTTTAAAAACAGTTACAACCCTCCCCATGCCTGGCAGCACTGGCGTGCACAGGTAGACCCCTAGTGGTGCTGACACCTTTGCCCCTCTGCCCTCTCTCCTTTCCGTTCCTTTAAAAAAAAAAAAGCAGTTTACTCAGGACAGGTCAATGTTGACACAATCTTTTAGAAAAGCTGCACGATTAAAAGCGTGGGTGGAAAAAAAAAGCCATATACACGCATCTCTTCCCCTGCTGCTGCTCCACCCCAGCCAGGTAACTGTGTTGTAAATCCAGTGAAATTGTATCGTTTGTTTGCCCTCTATTCCCTACCTACACTCGCTTTGTTGTGAAGTAGCACAAACAGCTGAGCATAAATTAGCTAAATGGCCACCTAATTAGCTAGTTTACCGCTATACGCTAATCAATAATAGATAATATGATGACCACCACAGGCTGCAACTATATGACGGTGAAAGGAAACTCTATGGTCCAGCCTTTGAAAAGCTTTGGACTTTGGATCATTGTAATTTGATTTGTGGGGATTATTTTTACTTTAAAACATGATGAACTGTTGTTTGTGTCTGGTTTGTATTATGCTAGTAGTCACAGGCAAAATCAATCCAATACGTTGTTGGTGGTCGAAGCATTTGCATTGAGTTGCATTGTGGAAATATCAGAAATGTTCGGATGTTTGGAATTGGTAATTGCCTGTGAAAAATACCATTTTGCCTTCTGGTAATGACAACAGTCAGTCTTATTCATAGTTACAATTGGTCTATTTATTTACTAATTGTAGCATAATGCCTAGAAAGGAGAAGCTGAAAAGGGAAAAAGAAAATGAGCTATTCAGCAAGCAGCCAAGGAAAGCATCTCTCAGCTCTCTTGGATGAAACCAAAGACACATGAAGATGAAAAGTCAGAGTCAAGGCCAGAGAGTCATGTTAACAAGTAGCACCTTTTAAAACTCCAATTTTAAATGTGATTTGCTCCTTAAGCTTAATTTTATTGAAAAATCTTAAAAGCTGTTCACATTTTATTTTTAAGTGGTTTGTACGAAATCAGCAGGCATGAAACTATTATTAGCTAAATTATTAGCTATTATTTTGTACAAACCATAACTGTAAGTTATTTCTATGCTACAAGTCTTGCAGTCATGATGCCCTAATAGGCTATTATTAAAACTAGCTGTAGGGAACTATAATTATTATTATTATTATTATTATTATTATTATTTGTGTGTTGAACATTCGGGCGTTTCTGACACTTCACAATGCAACGCAATGCAAATGCTTCCTTTATTAAGGTGAAACAATACAAGCCACACCGATTGTTATAGTAGTCAAACATCTCATCACATTTTGAAATCAAAATAATCCTCACAAATCAAATTACAACGATCCAAAGTCCAATGCTTTTCAATGAGCGGATAGATTTCGTTCACCAAAAGACCAAATTAACCGCCATCTTGACTCATGACGTCGTCTCGGTATTATCAATAAGGTATTCCATATGCGCAAAAGTGCCCCTTTTCAACTGGAGCACTTCCCCCCCAAAATGTCTGTGCACACCACTGCCTGGCAGCCATTAAAAAGCTAACCATTTTTGGCATTTAGCTTCAAAGCTAGTGCTAATGCAACACACCAAATTAAACTAGAGAAACTACTAAATAAGCTTATGTAAGTCAAACAATTGTGTCTTCCTTACCTGTATATTACCTGAAAAAAAATTTGGGCTCCAGAACAGACAGTTTGCAACTTAGAAGCATTAATCTTAATCAGTAAATTTAAGTTGCAAGTGGGCATAGACTGTAATTGATGATGTCACACTATCTCATTTCTGATTGGTCAAACTAAGGGTGTTACAACTATCCCTTTGTTACAACACTCGACGGTCTCCCCTACAATGCTAACATTATAAAAAATCAAAATGTTAAATGTATGGAACGTATCATAACTGAATTATTTTGAGTTAAAAACTACTTTTGTTCCAATTACGTTTCATTACCGCCCAAAATAGGACAACTCACCTACTTCCGGGTTGAATGACCACCTGTTGCATTGACGTGACACAGCCCTTAAAAGGGTTTTCTTGCGGAGAAAAAAAAGTAAATGTATTATGTAATATCGGTCTGTTGTTTCGATACATGTCGGTAAAAGTGACATGATGGCCAAACGCTATGAATGTGTCTGGAACGGAGTAGTTATTTTTTAACGAGTCATCAACTTTATTTAAATCAAATTTTATTTGGTCGTGGGGGCCCTGGGCAGGGAGGTATGTCAACCCCCCCCCACCCCCCAATCATTTGTCAGGCAAAACTTCTGTTATTTTTGCCTGTAATCTTCAATGGAAATGTTTTTTTCCTCACTTGTTTTCTGTATGTATTTTTGACTGAGAAAATAATTTGAATTGCAGCACAGTGAAACGAGAGCATTACGTTTACTGGTATGATGCAATACTGACATCTTGTGGTTTAACATTGTTATTACATAGATAAAAAGGAGACTATAGATAATCAGATTTTTCTTTTTCACTCATGTTTTTCTTGATGACGGTATCCATGATTACCAATACTATTTTAGACAACGGTGCCTTAAAATAGGATTTTCTCAATTTAATTGGGCAATTAAAGATTAGTGCTGTCAATTTTCGTTGCTCGTCTAGCTCTTATCTTGTGTCCCCAGGGAATCGAGAGAGAGAGTGAGAGAGTGAGAGAGTTAGGGATTATTTTTAGACTAATTCTGCACATTGGATTGGGATTAGAGCAACAGCAGTCCAGGATGCGCGCGCAACACTTTCCTGTTTGCGTGTGAACCCTTTTATATGGACACAGGGACGGTTTGAAACACATCAATCCCGGATTTGGACCTGTGAGTGGACATGGCCGACGTTCCGCAGCTCGTCAAAATTGGTATTTCGCTGAAGACGCTGCCCAACAACACCGCCGTCTACTTCAAATCCGACGGAGCCCGGTTTGGACAAACCCGAACCATCAAGCTGCTCACCGGTTCTAAGTACAAAATCGAGGTGGTGGTTAAACCCGGAGCGGTCGAGGCCACGTAGGTATACGTGCATTTCTGTTTTTATTTGGAGATTTATAAATTTTGGGGTCACTTACTTGTGATTTATTAATCAAACTATGCCAAATTTTTCACCAAATGATAAATATCGTATGGAAAATGCACATAAATGTATGTATCTGTGTGATGCGTTCAGGTGTAAGAAGCCGTGTGATTGGTGACTGTTATCAGGTCGCCACTATTTCGAAAGATGTATTCAGGGGTAAAGGTTATGTCTATGATTCAGCAATTACTGTATCTGGTAAAATAGACATATGGAATGTCACGGGTGTGTGAATGTTGCTGTTAAATTGTTTTGTTTTTTTTAATTAACAGCTATGCCAAAATACAGATAAAGTGCAGATATTTAAATGAATCATGTACAGGTTGTGTGAAAGTAGGTCGACGCACAGGCCATGATGGAAATGTCAGGTGGAATTTGGGACACAGCTGTGGCATAAATCACTTGACCTGGCAGCAAAAAAATTAAATAGAAAAAGGAGCATATTGCGATCAGATGGGCTGGTCGAAGTTCCAGGGCGGCCAAAACATACTGTATGTCAGAACGAAAAGCTAATCAGATCTGTGTTGGTAGCACAAATGAAGGTTAGCTAACAGTGTTATCATGTTCTGTTCAAAATAATTTTTGGTGTGTGTATATGCCTTATTGGATTGTTATAAATGTAAAAAATAAAATAAAAATAAAAACATAGACTGCAAATACTGTAAATGTATAAGTGATTCATTGTTATTCATAATGCAACACTTATGACTTTACTTCCAATTTTCATGAGCTAAACTTAAAGATCAAAGATCTATTTTTGTATACAAAAGGTCTATATATTTATCTCAAATATATAGTTCACAAATCTGTCTAAATCTGTTCCAGAGCACCTCTCCTTTGCGGAGATAATCCAAGATGTCGGTATGTTGATTAGACATCAAGATTATTGCTAAAGTGTGTCTTTGACTGCCCACAATAAAAGGCCACCCAATGTGAAGTTATCTAACTGAGTAAAACGAAAGTTAGCATTCCCATGCTGCTAAGTACAGCCTCTGGTGGTCAGTGAAGGTCGGACGAAATAGAACTGCATTTTTTAGAGCATTTGGTCCACATTTTAAATGTTTGTTCATTGGATTGGGATTAGAGCAACAGCAGTCCAGCATCATTGCTATAATATGGCGTGAAGCATCTACCATTCTTCAAGCTATCTTTTTCTTGGCTTGGCAGGTCGATGAGCTTGGGTGGAGTCACCTTCGCTCTGAAGCGGCAGTCCAAGGACCCCGGGTCGGTGGTTTACACGGGCCTGTATGACACCGAGGGCGTGGCGCACACCAAGAGCGGCGAGAGACAACCTCTTCAGATCAGCATACAGGTACACTTCAACTTTAAAGGGGCAGTGGTGTAGTTTTCTAAACTAAAATGACTTTTTGGCAAGAATTTTACTCAAGAATTTCCTATATAGTAAATAAAAAATAATAATCTTCAAATCAAATCAAATAGAATGTTTTGGGCAGCATGGTAGGGATTTCAACTCCAAATCACTGACCTGAGACAAATGTGTTAACCCATAAGCAACCATGTTATCACATTATTTCCTTTGGGAGAATTTTTTTTATTTTTTTTGTTCATTTTGCCTCCCTGCAGTTATGCGTCAATTTAAAATTTCTTAAAATATTTATGTGTGCGTCGCAGTTCACCGAAGCGGGCGCATTTGAGACGGTGTGGCAGGTGAAGTTCTACAACTACAACAAGCGGGACCACTGCCAGTGGGGCAACAGCTTCAACAGCATTGAGTACGAGTGTAAACCCAACGACACGCACACGCTCATGTGGGTCAACAAGGAGACCTTCGTTTGACGCAAAGACATGCACACGCACACACGTTGGCATGACAACACGTGTGCGTGTAACGCGTGTCAGTTTTAACCATAGACTGAGTTTCACTAATGTCCAATGGAAAGCATTTACACATTTAATGCAAACATTTAAAAAAAAAAATAGGGGGGAAATATTTGCAGGTTCATTTTTTGGGGGAGATGTATAGGCCTTTCATTGGACCAACTGAACTCCAGTTGCCTACTTTTTTTTAACTTTGATATTGCAAAGCATGCATCTCTATTCTATTTTTATTAGTGCTAAAAATGTTTTATTTTTATCCTAATATTATCAGTAATCTTATTGTTTAAGAATAACATCATTTTTATTTAAAAAAATATAAAGAACAACAAAAGCGTTTGTATAGTTTTTTAAATCAAGATAAATAGCACACCATAAATATTGTGCTTTAACAGTAACCTAATTGAATGGAGTGTGTGTGTGTGTGTGTGTGTGTGTGTGTGTGTGTGTGTGTGTGTGAGTGTGAGTGTGTGTGTGAGATCCTGCACGTTAGCTAGTACCACTGATAACAATACTTCTTTTATCCCATATACACATACATAAATGTATAAAATATAATTAAGGTAGATGTATCATAAAATAGCTAAATATCAATTGATTTTCATCACATTGAAGTGTTTTTATGATGTTTTCGTTTTTATTATTAAACCTTTAAAAACCAGGACATAATCAGGACAAGGTTTATTTGCAAATAGAAAATTATCTCGCAAAAAGTACATATTTCTCCATTTGAGCACAACAGGGTACACTTTAAGTTGTTATATGTTTACTAGTTACTACATTGGAACCTTGATTTCACCGAACAAACCGGAAACACATGCCAGTCTGTTGATTTTTGGGTTTCCAGCATCTGGACTGGTAAGCATGAAGACGCAGAAGCAGCAGCAGAAAGAGCAGCACCACGACGGGGATGAAAAGCACATGTTTTCTTCCTGTCAGGGGAGCACAAGGTTCAACAAATCTGAGACATTCACGGCAAAATAACGTTTGCGGGAGATTTGCCGGTTTCGGCAAAATAACCATTGCCTAAACAATCACAAACTAACGCTACAACATTGTCTCTGTAGTATTGTTATGCTACTTTTTCTTATGGTAAAACGTTATGCCACTTTTACACATATTAAAATAGTTCTCAAATGTGTAAAAGACATGTCTGTATTTTTCTTTTCTTCTGCTCCCATGGCCAGTCGTTTTGATTCACAACATTAGCACTGCCCCTTCCAAGGGTATGGCGTGGCCTGGTGCAGCTATTTACATAAAAGTGACACACCGCTAAAACAGGATGTTTTGAACAGAGCGTTTTTTGGCTGATTTAGGGACAGCAAAAATATTAGATCCAAAGTCAATTTTGACGAATGCATGTCACAGTTGTGTCTTTTACACATTTGAGAACTATTTTAGTATGTTGAAAAGTTGAATAACATGAGACTTTTAATTGACAACATGTACATGTAGAGTGAATCCAAGTTAATTGTGGAAGTGGAAACTTTGCAAGAGAATACAGTTTTTATGCATATTCATTTTCTTTCTAGTAAACAAAAGTCTCTTCTTATTCGCATATCCGACGCTTCTTCAAACTAGTACCGGCACTTAAAAATGACTGCAAATGTGAAGTTATCAGCAAACATGTGAAAGTAAAATGTTTGTTTACATTAGCATCGTTGAATGAAGACTGAGTTGTATTTGATATTTTCAAAAATGTGTGACTATTGTCATAAACAACAAATTGTGGTTACAAAAATACGTACATTAGGTATTGGTAAGACTAAATTTTGCCTTTGCGAAACATGTACAATGGATGTGTTAAAAACTCAAAATGTTCCTCATATTCAAAATCGCAAATGCTAGCTTTTTAAGGCACAAAATTAGCTTTTTAGGTTTACAGCAATGTATTGTTAAATGTTAACATTGTCAAAGACTTTAAATAGTCTTATTTAGAAAACATGCATGTCATCTTGACAAAAACTAGAAAATATCTCTAAATAGTGTCTTTTTTTTAAAATACAAATTATTGAACAATATAAAGCAGTGGTGGGCAAACTCGGTCCTCAAGGGTGTTAACATTTTTACTGTTTCATTTTATATTTTAACTGTTTTGAATTTAGTTATAGCTGTGTAGAAGTCGTTTAAAGTTGTTTTGTTACGGAGGGACACGAAGTCCTTGATTTTGGATTTTACTACGACATTGAACTATACACGTACGTGGTGACGACAGTTTTTGTTTACGGAAGTATCGTCACGTTGGTTATGCGCAGCTGAAGAAACATTAAAAGAATTTTAAGACGAACAGGTTGACGTAGCGGATTTATTACGCCACTGCTAAGAAATCGATAGATCCTTGGATATTCATTTATTATTAAGTGAGGTACCGGTTGACGTAGCAGCTTTATTACGCCACTACTAAGAAATCGATAGATCCTTGGATATTTATTTATTATTAAGAGAATTTTAAGAGGCACAGGTTGACGTAGCGGCTTTATTACGCCACTGCTAAGAAATCGATAGATCCTGATATTTATTTATTTGTCGCGGAAGCGATATTTCATGTTTGTCTGTAGTTATTTTTTATTATTTAATTTCTAATTTTTTTATTTTTATTGGGGGGGCGTAATGAGCTATATTGTCGAATAATTGATTGTGGTACCACAAGTGAGATGTCACTGAATTAATAAATATTAATACAACTTGAATATAATAATAACTAAGGAGGTGAATAATTAATATAAGTAATGGGGGCGCTTTTGACCGCGACACCCAATGGTTTGACCTGATAGTACTTCCGGTTGATAGTCGGAACTTATTCTTGGATGTATAAATTGAAAGCGTTTCCGGGGTTGTAATCGGGGCGTTGCCCGCGAAACATAGACGTGAAATGTATGTGTTATTGAACGACTGGATGCAGATTTGTTGTGAAAAAGATTGGTTCCCACCGTTAAAATCTACGGTTTGCTTGATATCTTTGATGAAAGCGGTTGAGCTTGCATGTGTACGTAAACGGTAATCACTAGAATGTTGGCTTTGGGTAGTTCTGTGAAGATCGCTCGGATGGTTAATGATAATGGTTTATACATATTGCATATAATAATAAATAAGGGTGTAAGTAATCTAGAGTCAGTAATGGAAGGTGAATTTGACTGTGATAGTGTGTGGTTTGACCCCGTGTCGGCAGTATGTATGATATGTGTGAATTGAAGGGAATATTCTTTGTTATAAAATGACCAGGGGTAAATTGTGTGATTGTTGCGCTTGTATGTGCCTGCAAAAGGTTGAGAAGTTGACAAACAATTGTTGAACAATTGGATTGAGAACTGGGAGAGAGAGTGGATGAGAAATGTATGTATGGATATTTGTATTTTTTTTTCTCCTTAATGTCTTCAACTGTATGTTTGGAGATGTCTATGAGAAAATTGAAAAAGGCTTGTTCTAGTGTTGTCTGTTATATAAAAAAAGAAGAAGAAAAAGGAAGGGAGAGCTTGTTGTAGAAAATAATTTATTCGTTGTCTCCAGATGTGTGTGAGAGATGAGACTGGTGTGATAATGGCGCTTGCCTTTCGAATGAGAAGGTGGTAAAATGGGGGTGTGTGTGATGTTGAAAAACAGGTTTTAATTAACTTACCTTGGAGGAGGCTTGTGGTACTTTGTGTCAGGCACCCCGCTGCAGAGAGCTGTTAAGGAACAGATGTTAGAAGCAGGTGATATCCGTATGCTTTTGTATAATTAGGTCCGCTTTTATAGTTGAATGAAAACAAATAAATGTTTTTTAGTTTTTCTTTAATAAAAAAACTTTTTATTGTTTATTTTTTTTCCTCTTTCCTCCCTGATAATTTGGCTCGTAGGCGAGAAAATTATTTAGCCTTTGTTTTCCCTCTCTGAGTTTCATTCCAGAATCTGGTGTCCATTTTGAGGGGCTTTCCCGAGACTTAGGCACAGTCCGTGGAAGGAACTTCCCCATGCTGACGTTGACCGGTGGTTGTCACATCTTAAACATAATTTGAGGTGACATCTAATGAAAAAGAGTCTAAGGTAGACAAATACGAAAGTACAGAAACACTACTTGCTATGGTGTAGTTGAAATTTAAAAAAATAAATTTTAAAAAAAGCAGGAAGTGAACTCTCTTGCTGTGATCTCATCTCCCTCTGTCGATTACGGGTGCATAATGTATCAAGCAGGTACAATCATTGGCCAAGGTGTTTTCCTTGAGTGGCCCAAAATGTGCTGAACGGCCTGGTCATTGGGCCCACGATTGCAGACAGCGACCTCCTGCGTCTGGTTGGTGTAAAGAGTGGCCAGCAAACTGCACGTGGCTACATTCGAGGAGAGAAAAGCGGCCGCAGACAGCAACAATGATGGTACACCGTGTATCCACACGCACAGTGACTGTTCACAGACTCTTTTGCATTGGTTTTGGTTGCGCATAACTGTCCAGTCAATTTTTTGAGCAGACATCTCAACTCTCATCACTGCTGCCTTGATGAACTTATCCTGGAATTTCTAGTGACACCTCAGTGCCCGTTTTGAACATTGCCCTGCGCAGCTGCTGACATCTACTGGGCAGGAATGGATATTGACTCCAGTTGTTGGCTCAAAGCTGGGATTCGTCACCTCAGGTCTTATGATGTGGTTACTGATTGTATGCATTGCACTCTGTGCTATGTCAGATAGGGAGATGTGATCTATAGCAAGGCATTTCAGGAAATTGAAAAACAACATATGTGAATTTGAAATAGGATAATGGTAAAATTTATTTCAATCTTAATTACTCTATTTTCCGTCACTTGATGCTTATTGGGTTTAGTCTACTAAATTTATACCCACTTTCTTTTTGGAGCACCAGCTTCTGGATTGGCACCATGGAAGTGAAACAAACAACAGCGAGTTTGCTGGTTACTTTTGGATTTTCCTCACATCACTGTGATCCATGAATCCCACTGATGTTAATCTTTGTAAAGTCTACCCTGTTGTGTTTTACATGCCCCACTACTCTGAAGAAAATGTGGGATTGATTAGCATTTCAGGAACAATTGACGGTTTGCTCAAAGCAGTTGTGATATTTTCCGCTCTGATTATAACACGCTTATTTTACCCGTTGAGAAGGTAGATATTTGAAAGTTTCGTGTAATTTGTAACCAGAAATAGATTAATGTGGTTGTTCTATATCACAATTGCCTGATTAAAAGGCTTTTGTTCTTTAAGACATCTGTGTCAGTTGATAGCTCCACAGGAGGTGATCAAGCTGTGACAGGAAAAAAAAGTAAGTTCCAGAGGAGACAACAAGATGAAGCATATAGCGAAAATAAGGTAAATATGTTCCATTTCAGAAACAACTGAAGGATCTCTCCCCAGGGTGCTCACGGTCCGGCCGGACGTGACAGCTCTGGGGTCAGATGTTGTTTTTATGGTTTTCACTGACATGATAAAACCAGCGTCAGGAATACAGACATTTGCTGGTGATAGTTAGATTCCTTTTTATTTATGGCTGGAGGCACATTCATGCAAATCTAAAACAGTACATATCATGGTAAAAAAAATTTGATCAGACAATGGAACCCATTTCAAACAAAATTTATAAACTGTAGAAAAGGCATTGGGATTAAAACACATTCGGTTCAGTATATTATCCCTAAATCCCAAGGACAGATTAAAGAAAAAATCAAAATATCAAAGAATTGGCCTCATCAAATTTGAATTGGCTACAAGATTTTCATTGTTGCATTAATGAATGTGCAAATGTCATTAAACTCAGCCACAGGCTGGATTCTGATTGAATGTCACAACAAACAGAATTTTTTCCGGATCCAACAGCACGTTCCAGGACCTACAGAACTTAAACAACTAACATTTACTAACTCCCAACTAACAAAAACTACCAGATGCTCTTTCAAAAAGAAAGAATTGTGAATATGTATGTTTATAAGTGACTAAATGAAAATGTTCTGCACCCAGATGGTCTAAACCCCACGGGGTGATGGAGAGGTCATCTGGTGCAGTTCACTGCACAAGAGAGAGGGGGACACATCGTTCCACATCGTTCCACATCGTTCCACATCTTGTCTACCAGGCCCGCCGGCTCTGGCTCAGCGCTCCCACCAGCGGGAACCACCTGATGATTCGACTGGAAAACCACGCCTGCTGATCCAGTGTCCGGCTGTCTGGTTGCTCGCGGAGGAAGTCATTCAATGGAGATTGAGTCAAGTGCCCTTTTTCCGGGCATCATTCCACAAAGATTGAGTCACACTTTGGGAAGATAATCCCGGTGACCAATCCTTGGATCTCTGGCAGTTGACCAGGCTTCTGAAAGAAGCTGACAACGCCCTTTTCATTAAAAAACAAACAAAACAAAACTGACAAACGCCCTTTTCATTCAACAAAGAACTTCATCACTGGATGGCTTCAAAGCGGGAACACGTCTCCATCTGCTGCTACATCACGACACTCTTTCCTGAACATAACCACAACACATTTGTGTTATGCCCCACATATGATATGCTTATTTCACAGAAAAATATTTTGATGAATCAAATTGTTCTTTAATGCCATATGACTGCTAAAATACATTCATTGTTGCTTGCTTCTGCTTCTTATTTTAATGATAATGTCTACTCTCCCCACACAACCCTTGCTTAATGTTGCGCCAACCGTTTGCGACGATGAAGATCCCGCTGGAATCTTTCTGTAAAAATGTTTAAATGTTTATTTTGGGCTCTTTAGAGCCCAATTGAGGGAATGTTAACATTGTTAACATTTTTACTGTTTCATTTTATATTTTAACTGTTTTGAATTTAGTTATAGCTGTGTAGATGTACTGTAGATGTAATTATGTTAACTCAATATAGCTTGATGAGTAATGCTTTTGTTATTTTTGTTATCTTTGTTCTCTTGCCTGGAAAAGACAAAGTTAATAAGTTTATTTTATTTATCTAAAGAAGACTTTCTGTTTGTCAGAAATCCGGTCTAAAAAAGTTCAAGGACGAGCTAGGATACTGCTGTCGAAGTCTAATCTGATTTTTGCACCTGCAAGAACTCTGCGAAGGCGGGGGGAAAAGCGATTTCCTGTAAACACTGTTTTCCATAAATGTGCCGTGTATCCATTAGGGAGACACACATTTGGACATAACACTGCTTGGGTGAATTCATTTGTGTCATCAGAAACTTTCTGAATAAACCTTGCAAGGAAACCTCTTCACAAGAATCTCAACTCTGATTTATTTAAACACGCAAAAGAGAACAAAAATACTTGTATTCTAACAAGGGCCAGCGTCCTGCAGGTTTTGGAGGTTTCCCTGCTGCAACGCAACTGATTCCAATTAACAGGGTCATTACCAAGCTTATGCAGAGCTTGCTGATGCTGATCATATATCAGCTGTGTTGGAGAAGGGAAACATCCAAAACCTGCAGAACTCGGGCCCTCGAGGACTGAGTGTGCCCACCACTGATCTAAAAATTTGAAAATGGCTTCCTCTCTTTGATGATGCAATGTTAATGGTCATACAAACATGCTATTTTTGGGGTCTCCTGATAAGTGACAATTTTGGCCCGACAGCAGCGATATGTTTGCTTTGTCTATTGAGTGTTTCCAAGGTGCAGACACAAATGATGTGTGTGCAGATAGCATGTATGCAGTATGTGTTGATTGTGAATCCAATGCTTGTAAATAATGTATGCTTACCTATAGGACAAGGAATGTCAGAACTTTCAGTGCAGATGACTGGGAATAGAAAATGACAACATCAGACCCAGAGCTTGCCCACTACCTCAAATAGTGGTCCAACTGAGTGGAGCAGTGTGATTCTATCAACACCCCAAAGCTAATTGGACTCGGGGCACTCTTCGTCGTCCGATTGAACGTCCGCCTGAGCAGAAGTGCTCGGTTGTGCTCCGCGTTTTCCGGCGTTAGCATCGCTAACCGGTGAGGCTTTATGACGTGATCATAGCCGCCGCGTCAACGCTTCCAACTTCGGCGTCAACCTCGGAGTCACCATCATCATCATCGTCGTCATCAATGTGCTCTTTAGCATTGGTCGATGCTTTTCGTCTTTGAAAAAAATGCTCAAGCGTGAGCTGCTTGCAACCGGTCGCCATTATGGATTCCTCAGTCATTGTCCCCTCAACACTCTAGCTCCGCCTCACGTCTTCTACTGACGCCTACCCAATCTTGTCCAAAGAGAGTCATTGCTGCCATCTAGGGGCCAAAAATAGGCATTATACTAACTAGATCTGCTTGATACTTTCAGCACAGCTGGCCAAGGCTTTCCTCCACCCGTTTCCAAAAAAAAAAAACTTGGTGAACGTCTTTTAATGTCTTTGGCGCTCCTCTGTAGGATTTTAATAAACGTTATTTAACGTTTTTGGCAGTCAAAGAGTTAAGAGTTGTTTATGTTTGTGTTAGGAAAAGACTTTCAGGGCTGGCTTTAATTTCAATCGAGCACACCTCGAGTGAAATCACTGAATCTTGAACATATTGTCATGTTTGGATTCTGTTTTCCTTGTGTGTTTTCCTTGGTCTTGTTAAGTGTGATCCTGCCCTTCCTCGTGTGATCCAATCAGTGCCCTCAGCCACTTGTGTCTTGCCCCAGGTGTGTCTTGTTGTGTCGTTAGCGTCTGTGTATTTAGTCTGCTGTTTCCCCTCTGTCTGTGTCGGTTCATTGCCTTTCCTCTTGTCATGCTGTCTGTTTTTGCCTTGTCTTTCCCCATGTCATGCTGCTCGTTTTTGCCTTGTTGGTCCTCCCATGTTTTGCATTTGTTTGCCTCCTTGGAGTTTGTTGTTTTTGTTTGTGGACAGTACATCGTTTACCTTCTTGTTTTTGGTTTAATTAAATCCCTCTTGTGACTGAACCTCGGCCTCCTCGCTCTGTCTTCCCGCATTTGGGTCCTCAAGCTCCCCCATCCTGACACATATAGCCTAATGCTTTTGCACAAGCCAAATCAAGGAAGCACCACTTATGAAAATGGCTTGAACATATGTTGAATCAATGTTGAATCAACCAAGTTTTGGCTTTTGCACAGTTTAATAACTTCAATATTGAATATACAGTGCAAGTAGTTTGGACACACTTTCTTATTCAATGCATTTGCTTTATTCTCATGGCTGGTTACTTTGTAGATTCTCACTGAAGGCATCAAAAATATGTATGAACTGATGTGGAGTTATGTACTGTGGTGGATACACTTACCACCACCATCTAATGTCAGTATTGTTTGAATTTGCTTTAGCTTGATTACTAAATTATTTAATATTTTCAGTTGATATTAAGTAAGTAATTACTTTTAATGTAGCCGCAAGGGAGCACAAGCCAGTGTCCTCTTGTGCCGGTCCCAAGCCCGGATAAATACAGAGGGTTGTGTCAGGAAGGGCATCCGACGTAAAAACTTTGACCAAATCAAACATGCGAATCAAATATATGACTTCCATACCTGATCGGTCGAGGCCCGGGTTAACAACTGCCATCAGTGGTGTTGACCTACAGGGTGCCGGTGGAAACTGGACTACTGTTGGTCGAAGGAGAGGAGGAAAGAGAAGAGGAACACCAAGAGTCTAGGACTGAGAGTAGGGACTTTGAATGTTGGAACTATGACAGGGAAAGGTAGAGACTTGGTTGACATGATGCAGAGGAGGAAGGTGGACATATTGTGTGTTCAGGAGAACAGATGGCAAGGGAGCAAAGCTAGAAGTTTAGGAGCAGGGTTCAAGTTATTCTATCATGGTGTAGATAGGAAGAGAAATGGACTAGGAGTTATCGTGGAGGAGTTTGTTAGGAACGTCCTGGAGGTAAAAGAGTGTCAGATAGAGTGATGAGCCTGAAGCTAGGAATCGAAGGTGTGATGATCAATGTTGTTAGTGGGTATGTGCCACAGGTTGGATGTGAGCTGGAGGAGAAGGAAAACTTTTGGTTGGACCTTAATGAAATGATGCAGAGCATCCCTAGAAGTGAGAGAGTTGTCATTGGTGCAGACTTCATTGGACACGGTGCAGGAAACAGAGGTGATGAGAATGTGATGGGCAAGTTTGGTATCCAGGAGAGGAACGCAGAAGGACAGATGGTGGTTGACTTTGCAAAAAGAATGGAAATGGCTGTTGTGAATAGTTTCTTCCAGAAGAGGCAGGAACATAGTGTGACCTACAAGAGTGGAGGTAGGAGTGCACAGGTATACTACATTTTGTGTAGATGGTGTAATCTGAAGGAGATCAGCGACTGCAAAGTAGTGGTAGGTCAGAGTGTAGCCAGACAGCATATGATGGTAGTGTGTAGGATGACTCTAGTGGTGAGGAAGAGAAATACGGCAAAGGCAGAGCAGAGGACGAAATGGTGGAAGCTGAAAAAGGAAGAGTGTTGTATGACTTTCAGGAAGGAGTTGAGTCAGGCTTTGGATGGTCAGGAGGTGCCTCCAAATGACTGGATAACTACAGAAAATGTGATCAGGGAGACAGGTAGGACAGTCCTTGGTGTGTCATCTGGAAGAAAAGGAGACTTGGTGGTTGTTGGAATTTATTTCTATATTAATATAAACTCAAGTTAATAATCTGACTCCAATTTGTGACCTTACCAAACTATCACCCACCCAACAATAGCGTGCTCGTTCTGCAATAGAAAGGTATCAGGAAGCCGGCATTTTCACACACGAGTGGATTTATTCCTAACACTCAAATCTAATACAAAACAGCTGGGGTCCCGGGTCCCTATCAATACAATTCTATACGTCTCTGTCTCAAGCAGCCGACGTAGTCTCATCCGAGTTGCCCCAGTGAATAGTTATACTACACAATATTTAAATGACACAGAAACAAAGGCATCCTGACATTATTCTATTGGCTACGTGTTTTCTGCAGTTTAACTTTAGCTTGCTTTTCATTGGCCGATCTTCATCCGCAGCGTCACTGGATGGCTTCTCCTGTTTTGTACTTTTCCGCCCCGGTGTAAAACAAATGTGGTTTACAACATACTTTGAGCTTATCGCGGCTCTGCATCTCCCCTTGCAATTAGCATCCTTTGTTCTGAAACATTCCATTCCTGCAACCCCCACTTGCATCACACACATCCTGTATTTCACCCCCACTCACACAAACTCTTATATTCCTTTATGGTGGAATGAGGAGGTACAGAAGTGGATCCAGAGAAAGAGGTTAGCTAAGAAGAAGTGGGACACTGAGAGAACTGACAAAAGTAGATAGGAGTACAGGGAAATGCAGCGTGGGGTGAAAGTAGAAGTGGCAAAGGCCAAACAAGGGGGCTTACGATGACTTGTGTGCTAGGTTGGATAGTAAGGAGGGAGAGATTGATCTATACAGGTTGGCAAGGCAAAGAGACAGAGATGGGAAGGATGTACAACAGGTTAGGGTAATAAAGGATAAGGATAGAAGTGTGTTGACAGATGCAAGTAGTGTGATGGGAAGATGGAAAAAGTATTTAGAAGAGTTGATGAATGAGGAAAGTGAGAGAGAACGAAGAGTAGAAGAGGTGACTGTTGTGGACCAGGAAGTAGCAAAGATGAGTAAGGATGAAGTGAGAAGGGCATTGAAGAGGATGAAGTGTGGACAGGCACTTGGTCCTGATGATATACCTATGGAGGTATGGAAATGTCTAGGACAGGTAGCAGTAGAATTCTGACTGGGTTGTTCAACAGGATCTTAGATAGTGAGAAGATGCCTGAGGAATGGAGGAGAAGATTGCTAGTGCCCATTTTTAAGAACAAGGGAGAGTGCAGTTGTGGCAACAACAGAGGAATAAAGCTAATGAGCCAGACAATGAAGCTATGGAAAGAGTAGTTGAAGCTAGGCAGAGGTGTACATTTGTGAGCAGCAGTGTGGTTTCATGTCAAAAAAAAGAGTACCACAGATGCAGTATTTGCTTTGAGGATGTTGATAGAGAAGTACAGAGAAGGTCAGAAGGAGCTGCATTGTGTCTTTGTAGATCTGGAGAAAGCTTACGACAGGGATTTCAAGATTATGGAGGAGCTGGCAGCAGTGAGATCAATGAAAGGATCAACCACGGGGAGTGATTTGTTCAAGGAGGTAAACGCATGCATGCATGGACAAGCTTGAACTGAAATGGGACAAACTGGTAAGAGTCACTACCGATGGTTGTCCGAATCTAACCGGGAAAAATGTAGAATTTATAAAACTGATGCTAGATAAAGTGACTGAACTTGACGTAGCACATAAATTGGTGTTTATTTATTGTATTATTCATCAGCATGCGTTGTGTAAGCACTGTTGAAACTAGGGCTGGGCGATATGGCCAAAAAATAAAATCTTAATTTTTAGAGACATTCAGGACAATTACAATTTTAATCGATTTTAATCTAATAAACTCAACAAACATTTATTTAAAGGTTTAATTTATTCAAAAATCATTCCTGTGCAAAATGTTCAGACAACAATAATGTATACTGATTCTAAATTAGTTTTGACATAAACTTAACATTCATAGTTTTTTCTTAAATGCCACAGTTAGGTAGTTGGTAGCTATTGCAATACCCATCCAGCATTCTGCCACAAAAACATTTGAATGTAACACAAAATAAGAACAACAGCTTTTAATAATCCAAAAGACAAAATTTGATTTCACGATTTAGAAAATTTTCAACGATTCGATTTTCAAAATGACGATGTATCGGATTAATTCAATTTATTGCCCAGCCCTAGTTGAAACTTAGCATTGTTATTGATGTTGTAACTGGTGTATTTAGACCAGAAAAGTCCTTTAGTCCGCTTGTTTGGTCCGGACCAAAAGCGGACTTTATTTTTTTCGTTTGTTTTTTTTCGACTGTGTGACAATCTGTGCTCCCATTGGACAAAAATGACTAGGGCTGAACGCATAACCAAACCCGGAAATAGAGGAAAACATGAAATTCCGACGTGCTGCATATAACCTGCATATTTGTGGCGTTATTAGATGCAAGATATTTTGCGAGCGTCACTGGCAGCTCATTCAACGGAGGTTCTGATTATGAATGAATCTAGCACAATATTCAATACCGGGCAATATTCCCCCCGCAATGCTTGGCTACAATGGATTGTTAAACCCAAAAAGGCGCATATGTCCTACAGTTGGGGCTGATCAGCCGTGGTTTGTATTCAGACTGCGAAGCGAACCGCACCGAGACCAACTCAAAAAGTGGGTCTCGGTCTGCTTGTTTGGGCCGCACAAGGATTTGTTTGTGTGTATTCAGACCTGCACAAAAGGTCCGGATCAGTGTGGGAAACGAAATCTGGTCCGTTTAAAGACCAAACAGTGCAGGTCTGAATACACCCAAGACAGTTAACTTTATCAGGGCACGAGCATTAAATCACAGGCAGTTTGTTGCACTTTTAGAAGAGCATGATGATGAACATGGTGACATCAGGTACCATACAGCTGTCAGATGGCTTAGCCTGGGCAAAGTGCAGGGCTTAAAGTACTTCGGCACAGTGCCGGATTTCCGGCGTAAGAGCCACCAGCGCAATGACAAATCCAGCGAAGTTAACAGTTTACCTGTGGGGAATATTTGACACGTCTGGCAAAACACCGCCAATGCGGAGAGAAGGCCAACTTCAAAATAAACCTTCCCATACCAAGTAATCTGTGGAGTGCAATGCCCCCCCCCCCCCCCAAAAAAATCGCTTTTATTTTGAAGTTTTTCCTGAAAGCGTTTTGGCTGTTGCAGCGCAACGGATGACTTAACGCGTCCTGCGGAACGTGTGTCTGCCGTTCTTATTGCCGCCGTAAACAATTGCGACCAAAGTCAACAAAACAACTTCGTACAGTAATCACGTTCGATCGCCAATTAAAGGCACTAAACGAAGACTGAATTACGCTGGCATTGTATTGCACGGTGCCTATTGCCAGTGTTTTGGGTTTCTACAGTGTTAGAGTGCCAACGGTGCACTTGCGGCTGCAGCTAGAGCCAATCGGACTACTTTTCAAAGACTAGCTACTTCTAGACTTCTAATCGACGTGATGATTGCTGACAGCGGGACACAGTTGCCGTTCCTAGAGATGAGTTTAATAAACCGACCTTACTCAATTGTGCAGTTGACGGTCGGCAAAATCACAACTGTGGTTCTGACGTCACTTTGTCTCACGGACCACTACTACTACTACTACTTAACTCGGAATTTCATTTAAAAAATCAGTCATGGAATAAGGACAGGTAAAACAAAAATAACACAAAATACATTAATAATTATCATAAGTGGGTAAATGAATAAGTCAATTGAAATAACACGAGTAGATAAGTAAATAAAATAAATAAATGAATAATAAAATACAGCAGGCACCATAAAACATTGAAATGATGATGAGTCTCATGCCGAGTCAAACGCCAAAGAACAAAGATGTGTTTTAAGAGTGGAAAGAGAGGGAGGTTGCCTAATGTTTAAGGGAAGGTCATTCCAAAATCCATGGTGGGAGATTTGTCGAAAATCTCCCGAACTTTTTAGACTGGAAAATAATGAGCGGCTAAGCACAATTTAAGTAAAAAAAAAAAAAAAAGAGTAAATTATCTCGAAAAAAAAGTTGGTCGAACATTATTAAGTGGAAATATATTTTTAATGTCTTCTCTATTCATAATTGTTCTTTTACCATGTGAAAATGTTTATTTTTATCCAAATACCTGATTATTCAATAGAATTTTCCATAGGATATTTGAATACCTAAATATTCGATAGCTGCAGCACTAGAGGGGACTGCAACCCGCAGTGCTATGCTGTACGATACATAATATAAATGGATAATGAAAGAGATTACCTAGGGAAGACTGGCCATCGGGAATTTCATGAGTTTCCCAAATGGCCAGTCCATCAATGGCGACAAATCCAATTGTGATGGCTTGATGTCGGTCGATCAACGAATCGGCATGTTGGACACTGCACCACCTTAGTTTTTTTTTTTTTTTTTACCTTAAGCCCTGAAAGTGTTAAAAGATTTTGGGACCTAAAAGCAGAGATTCAAGATTTTTGTGAGATTAAAGGCAAAAACATCCCTGAGCTCTTAGATGGAGACTGGATTGCAGATTTAGCATTTTCTGTTGACGTGACTGCACTGATGAACAAACTGAACACTAAACTGCAAGGCAGGGGCCTTTTTGTCCATGAAATGCATAACCTGGTCAAGGCTTTCATGAGAAAGTTGCAGTTTCTTTCAAATCAACTAGAGAACAAAAGTCTCACTTACATGCAAACCCTGAAAGAAGTCAAACCATCAGATAGTCACCTCTGTAGGTACTCAGCTATGTTAGGAGACCTGCACAGTGAGTTTTCAAGACGATTTAAAGATTTTGAAAACATTGAGGATGAAATGCACCTGATTTCCTCTCCCTTTGCATGCAATGTGGATAATGCACCCACTGATGTTCAGCTGGAGCTCATAGACTTGCAGTCTGATACAATTCTGGCAGAGCACTTTAAGTCAGCATCACTGCTTGAGTGAGTTCTATTCATCTCGCAGGGAGGAGAATTTTCCAAACATGAGGAAACATGCTCAGAAGATGTTGGTTCTTTTTGGATTTACCTATACATACATGTGAGCAAACATTCTCAGTTGTGAAGTTTACTAAATCCAGGTACAGGTCCTCTCTTACTGATGATCATCTGTCAGATGTGCGACACATCTCCACCTTAAGCATTCAACCTGACCTTGATGATCTTGTTAAAGCTCAAGAGAGGCTAGTTTTCTCTCACTAAGCAAGAAAAAAAAAACATTAAAATATGTTTTTTTCTGCACTGTTTGGCAGTTTGTTAAAAAATGTTGTGAGTTATGTTACATTATTGTGGTATCTTAATAGAAAGTTAAGTTAAAAATAAAGCATTGTGTTAATGTGAATAAAAAAACTGTCAAAAATGTAGCAAACTTAACTCAGTTTTTATAATTTCACTGAATACATTATTTTTTGGGGAAAACAACCTCACTCTCTCTTTATCTAACAATAACACACACTCTTACCAGCTTCTGCTAACAATACAATTTACTTATTTCAATGTAGAATTAAAATTAATTACTAGAGTAGATATCAAACTTTTGGTCCGGCCCTCCGCAATATTTTCTGCTTTTCATTTGGCCCCTGGGGAAAAATGATTGCCCACCCCTGAAGTAAGCAGTACTTAATAATCTTTTACTGAATACTTAATTTTAGGATGTATGTATGTATGTATGTATTTTTATATAAACCCAATTCCCAAAAAGTTGGGTGACTACAAATTGTGAATAAAAACTGAATGCAATTATGTAGGAGTGCCAAATTTCAATATTTTGTTCAGAATAGAACATAGATGACAGGTCAAAAGTTTAAACTGAGAAAATTTATAATTTTAAGGGAAAAATATGTTGATTGTAAATTTCATGGTGCCAACAAATCAAAAAAAATTGGGACAGATAGCAATAAGAGGCTGGAAAAGTCAATTGCACTTATTTAAAAAAACAGCTGGAAAACCATTTACCACTAATGAGGTCCATTGGCAACTTGATTAGAGTATAAAAAGAGTTATCGGAGTTGCAGTGTCTCTCAGAAGCGAAGATGGGTAGAGAATCACCAATTCCTCCAATGTTGTGCAGAAAGATAGTGGAGAAATATCAGAATGGTGTTTACAAGCGAAAAATTACAAAAAGGTTGAAGTAATCATCATCTACAGTGCATAACTTCATCAAAGAGTCAGAGAATCTGGAACAATCTCTGTGTAAGGGTCAAGGCCGAAAAATCATACTCGATGCCAATGATCTTTGGGCCCTTAAATGGCACTGCACCGCAAACAGGAATGCTTACTGTAAGGGAGATCACAGAAAGGGCTCAGCAATACTTCCAGAAAACATTGTGGGTGAACACAATCCACCTTGCCAGCCGCCGTTGCCAGATGAAACTCTACAGCACAAAGAAGAAGATTTCTAAAGCAGACCAAGAAGCGCAGGCGTTTCTTTGGGCCAGGGGTCATTTAAAATAGTGTGGGGCAAAGTGGAAACCTGTTTTGTGGTCAGGCAAAGATTCAAAGTTCTTTGTGGAAAACTGGGGCGCTATATGATACTGACTAAAGAGGACAAGGACAGCCCAAGTTGTTATCAGCACTCAGTTTATAAGCCTCCATCTGTGATCGTATAGGGTTGCATGAGTGCGTGTGGCATGGGCAGCTTCCACATCTGGAAACGCATCGTCAATGCAGAAAAGTATATTCAGATTTGAGAACAACATGTGCTCCCATCCAGGCATCATCACTTTCAGAGATCTTGCATTTCTCAACACGGTAATGCCAGGCCACATGCAGCACCAATTAAAACATCATGGCTGCGTAGGAAAAGGATCCGGGTGTTGAAATGGCCAGCCTGCAGTCCACTTCTTTCACTTATAGAGCACATTTGGCGCATCATAAAGGGGAAGGTGCAACAAAAAAACTCCAAGACAGTTGAACAGTTAGAGAGACGCGTGTTAGACAAGAATGGGACAGCATTCCTATTTCTAAACTTGAGAAACTTGTCTCCTCAATCCCCAGACGTTTGCAGAGTTGTAAGAAGAGGGGATGCCTCACAATGTTGAAAATGGCCTTGTCCTAACTTTTTTTTAAGATTTGTTGACACCATGAAATTTAAAATCAACATAGTTTTCCCTTAAAATTATACATTTTCTCAGTTTAAACTTTTGACCTCTTCTCTATGTTGTGTAAATAAAAATACATGTCCAATAAAATTAAATAAATATGTTACATTCAACACAAGCAGAAACAGTCTTCATTGCTTTTTCCTTTTTACGATATCTAATTGACAGAGAATAAAGCCTGAGTTTATTAATGAAAACCAAAAAAAGAAGGCTTAATTCCCATAAATTTACACTTATGTATGTGAAATTTTGCCAAAATAATACATAAATTAATCAAAAAACACCTTTGCTTTACTTTTTCCATGTCTTTCAACAAAACCAAATAACATTCTTCCAAAATAAAACAAAATATTTGTCAAAATAAGTTCTTATAAAAGAACACAGCCTAGACCAGAAAAAAATTCACGTTGACATTGCCAAAATAAGTAAACCATAGTGTTCGGAGGATCCCAGCAGAAGCTACAGCATACATCAATGTTTTTCTTATACCTTTTTACGATATAATCTTTCGTAGGGTAAATGCGATGAATTATTTTAAATGAAACTTCTTTATTCTTATTTTTTTTTAATCAAATATAATTAGGCAAGTGCCAGACTTTCTTCCAAATAATATCGCCCACAAAACCAGGCCATTACGAAACGACTCGGGGCACTACGGTAATCTCTCTCTGAAAAAGCATTCTTATTTTGTTTTTACCAGAGGATTTTGAAAAACATTATTTGCCTACAAATGTATGTGTTGGAAATAACAAGGACAATCTCTGGACATCAGGCCTGAGTTGGTATTTAAAAAGCATACATACTCCAGATGGTATAGCACCAAATATTTTAGCATAATCCCCAGCCGTAACAGGAATATTATTATTCTGTCCTCAGTGTGTGTGTCCAACACAAATTGACAGATACCGAACAGTTTCCAAAATAAATGAAGAGGCTGGAGTATAGTTGTTTTGTTACTGTTGTCTTCCATTTATTCTTCTTCTTCTACTTTAAAAAAGCGATGCTTTTCTCTGGCTCAAGCAACATAGGAAGTCGTGAAAACTGTAGCCGTAGAATAGTAGCGTACACTAGCGTGTGGTTTGTGCACTGCCTACTATTAACTGGAGGTGTCATATGATCATCTACCGGAACACAGCCGGAGTAAAAAAACAAAACAAAAAAAACAATTACACAAGAACGCCTGTAGAGAGAGACAAAACACCACAAACAAGGCAGCTCCAACAGGTCATGACAATTATATTTTAACAAGAACTCTTCATAAGAAAAACAGTACCCTCCTTGGTAAACAACTGACCCACCGATATAATATTATTTGAAAACCAATTTTCTATGAAGAGAGTCTTGTGTTTATAGAGAATGTCCTTGTTATTCAATATGTAGTAATTGTGTGGTGAAAAATTGTGTTTGTAGATAAGAGACTACACTAAAAAGGACTGCCGATGAAAGTTAGCCATCTTCACAGGGGTCTTATCAACATCATAATTGCAAATTTGAAAGAAATTCAAACCACCCATACAAGAAGGTATTGAGGAATAATATTCCATATGGAGGTGGGATTTGCAAAAAATATTTCAACCAGTTTATCTTAAGTTTATTCAAGGTATAAAAATCCCAAAAATGAAGTCCACCATTTTCACATTAATTCATCACAATACGCTTTTCAAGTAATGAGTTTTGTTTTTCCACACAAAATTGAATAGCATCTTGTCAATCTCTTTCACTAACTCATCATCAAGGTAAACCGCCTTTGCGGCATATATGAGACGTAAAATTCCTTCAGCCTTAGTAAGCAATACCCTTTCTTTTAAAGAGAGATCCCTTAATAACCAAAATTTAAATCTTTTTTGAATATTATATATGATAGGTTTAAAATTTAGCGAACTTCTCTTTTTTTTAATCCTTGGTAATTACAATTTCTAGATATGATACTTGATTACCATGAAGCACAGATTTGCAACATTCCTTAATGGTCATAAGATCACATTTATTCTTATTTAAGTATAAACCAGAGGCTTTAGAGAACTTTTCAATCACCCCAAATGCAATAGGTATTTGGTTCTCATTCTTTAAAAAAAAAACAAGTGTGGTGTCATCTGCCAATTGTGTAATAACCAACTCTCTATGAATCAAGGTGATACCCCTCACCGAACTGGATTTAATGTGGTCTGCAAGAAATATTTATTTATTTATATTACATGTGATATGGAATAAAATTAACCAATAATTAAATAAATGTGTCATTATTTAAATTTTATATATATATATATAAAATTATTTCTGTATTTAGTTATTTCATGTTCCTGTGTTGCAGCGTTTAATGTTAAATATAATTGTCATGACCTGTTGGAGCTGCCTTGTTTGTGGTGTTTTGTCTCTATCTACAGGCGTTCTTGTGTATTTTTTTGTTTTGACTCCGGCTGTGTTCCGGTAGATGATCACATGACACCTCCAGTTAATAGTAGGCAGTGCACAAACCACACGCTAGTTTACGCTACTATTCTACGGCTACAGTTTTCACGACTTTCTATGTTGCTTGTGCCAGCAGTAAAAAGGCAACTGAGTTGCCAGCAGTAAAAAGGCAACTGAGTTGCCTTTTTACTGCTGGCACAAGCAACATAGAAAGTCGTGAAAACTGTAGCCGTAGAATATATATATATATATATATATATATATATATATATATATATATATATATATATATATATATATATATAATTGTTTCTCTATTTAATTAATTATTTCATGGTCACTGTGTTCCAGTCAGAAACACAAGGAAGCTACTTTAGGGAAAAAAAGTGAGAAAAATTAGTTTTCAACCTCCGAATAGGAAAAGTGTTGATTTATTTATCAAATTAATTTAATAATTCGACGTAACTTCACGTAAGACAACGTGATTTGTAACTACAGTACTGACTACGTGAGGATACGCCGTTATCTCCTTGCATGAAGTTATTCAACCAACGGTATGAAATGCTTATAGATTCCGTTTTTTATACATATCAAGTAATTTATAATTGTGTAAATACCCATACTGTATAACAAAATGTGTCTTGAGAAACAAAACAAAAAACTGTTGTTTTGAGGTTGAGCCAGTACCATCCGAGCGGAATAGACTGACTTTCCCACTGTCACTGAATGCAGCATCTCCCCTCGTCGCCCCGCCGGCTCTGCCTCCCTGAGCGTCAAAACTAGCCTCTCACGTTTCGTTCACCAGCCAAGCGGGTCGCTTTTTGATTTTCCCAAACTCGCCGGTTCTCCACTGCAGTTGAAGTTGGGGCGAAGGGAGAGCAAGACTGAAAAGAGAGTACACGAGGCTGGGTCACGCCGATACGCGACCGGCTCTAGCGGCGGCGTTTGGAGCGCTCCCGAATCCCTTTACGGTTTTCTTCACATTGTCTGGGTTTTCTCAACCGAGCAACACCATGGTAAGCGGCCCCAATTGTCTACCGTGCTTTTATTTGTCGATTTAATGCGCAATTTAATGCTTATTTGGCTTTTAAAGTCAACGTCATAACGGAGGACGCCCCCCGGAGGATCTTCCGTTTCTCGCCCACTTTGTAGCATCTCGTCCGCCTCCTGTCCGGGGAGGCGGATGGAGGGGGGCTAGTCTGTCAGCAGCCTGAAGCCTTTGGCCCACATTCGCGTCTCTTGATCTCTGTCAGGTCGTGTTGTTTATTCCTCGCCACGTCTTCGTGTCAATTAGTTTTCGTGAAACACATACACGCCTGTAAATGTCTCATTTTGAGTGTGTGCTTTCTGGTTTGTCAGTATTTACAGTTGCAATATTGTAATTTCGCAAGGAAGTAGACTAGCCACACGATATAGACAATTCAAGAATTTCTGATATTTCTGTAAAAACAAACGGCGTATTTGTATTGCTTTTGCCTGTGACTAACGTACAAACCAAGAAGATTGTTAGTAGTCATATTTCATCATGTTTTGAAATCAAAATAATCCTCACAATCAAATTATAACGATCAAAAGGCCAATGCTTTTCAATGAGTGGAGATTGTAATTTCACCGAATTAATGCTGCGTTTGAGGAAGGTGGGACGTCGGTTTGATCCCACTTGGATTGTCTCACTTCCGATCCCAAAGTGTTCAAGGCAAATGTAAACAACAAAGACGGCTGATTTTCTCAGTCTCAGTCGAAAGAATCACGTTGGGTTATGCAAAGTTTTTGTATAACTATGGTAAATCAATGTTAGATTAAATAGATACATACATAGATAAATATTTTTTTAATCGTGTAAATTATGTTTTGCCATTCAGGGTCATTGTCTCTACAAGATTCACCATTATCTGGTTTTCTCCAACCATAAACCTACAAGTTAAAAGGACTCACAATCTTCCTTAGGTGTTTGCATATTGGCTGGCTACAAGTCCAGGGTGTTAACCGCATGTCCTACATGGAGCTCTTCTCAAAAGCACAATTAATACACGTTTAGGGTCCATTTAAAAAAAAAAAAAAAAGAATGGGAGAAAAAAGGAACCTTGATCAGGGACCGCAAATAGGTGAATCCCCCTTCCAGGAAGATCAGGCTGCAATGGATTTTGAGTGGACAACATTCAGTCCATAAAGTGGTGCTATACAGTTTAACTAGAGCAATGTGAGAGTCCATTAAGCAACACGAAAACTGAAGAAAGATGCCTTTGGAGAGGTGGATTCTCCTCAAAACCCACCTCAGTCGGTCGATGCCATTGTATTGAATCCCTATGGGAGCAACATCAGATTCCGCCAGGAAAAAAAGACTGGAACATGCATCACAGACCCTGCAATGTATTTATTTGTATAATGTGTTTCTATTATGACAACCACACTTACAGCACACACTTTTGGGCGTTAACAGGTTTAATGATTGAGGATTTAACTAGAAAAATTTCCCAGTTAGTTGTATTGATAGGTTTGATGTGTAAACATGACAGCGTCCTTCTATTCAACCTACAGTACATATGACAATATGGAGTCCATACTTTGCTGTATCACAATCAAGCGCTGCTGCAGCTAATATGAAACAAGAGATACGAGCTTCATTCGCACAACCACGCAGCCCACTCAGTGTTCAGTGCATGACTGCAGTTGTGTTGGCACCAATTTTCAGTAGTGGCGGTGGTGGGCAGTGGGCTTTTTATTCACATTTGTTCATTTTCTATAGCGCTGCTCTTTATTAATTGAGCTGGTTTAATAATAAAAAAAATGTCTTTAGTGATGTTCAATCGATTAATCTGATTAATTTTAACTTTGCATCAAAGTGTATTACAAAAGGATTCCCCCCCCTGCTTGCTGTTTATTATCCAGTGATTGGTGTTCATTTCATACTTTGTATTAAAAAAAAAATGGGTGGGGGGAGGTTGATGTTATACAATGTTACTGGTTCGGCACTGTTTTCCAAAGTAAAAAGAGATGTTTGCAAATGTCTTATTTTGATTAAACACAGAAGATAATCAGTCTACTTTCTTGAAGGACTGCAGAACTCTGTAAACAATTACTGTTGATGTGCTGAAATCAGAGGATTTGGACAATAAAAAAAAAAGGCTCCAAACGATTACTCTATTATTAAAATAGTTGTCAATTAATTTAGATAAAAGGATTACTTGCAGATTAATCAATTAATTTTGACAGCTCTAATTCTCTTTGTTTTATGTTTGGTTTTACTTACTTACTTTACTCACTAGAGAAGTCAAAACGATTGCATTTTTTAAATCAGATTAATCACATTTTAGAACTTTGATTAATCGCCTAACAAAAAAGCCTTTTTTTCAACATTATTTCCCGCCAAATTTAAAGAGCACCAGGCTACGTTAATTATTTTGACATTTAATGTTATGAGGATGTCTTCAACATTTTTTGATCCACTGCACATGCTCATCCTCCTCTTTTTCTAATCAGTTAATTACTTGCATAGTTTAAAATGGGAAAAAAATGAGCCCAATATTTTGTCATGAACAAATATTCTAAATGTGATATGCAAACATGTATTAAATGCTTTACTTTAATGTATATAGTTATGTTTATTGCTCAAACACAACCTGTGCTACCTTAAACGTAGCCATCCACTGTCATGCCAAAGGATAATCTATGGTCAGAATTAATAGTGCGATTAATCTGGGTTAATTCATGATTTAATGCAATTTTTTTGTGATTAATTATTCAGTTAACGCTTTAATTTTGACATCACTACTTTCAACTTAAACGAGGAATGCCAATAGCTTGAAGCAAGACCTTAGCCTCCTTTTCAAAGATTTGTTGACTAGCTGCCAGATCTGCTGCTTGTTGGGAAGTTCGCCGGCAATATCTAAGCAGTCGTAGCTCAAATTTTTGCTTGTAAATAAGAAATAACTAACTTGAACTTCACACCCTTGGTCTTGTCCGTCCGTCTGTCCGTCTTCTTCCGCTTATCCCGGTCAGGTCGCGGGGGCAGAAGAAATAAATAAGAAATAACTTGAACTTCATACCCTTGGTCTTGGTTTTGCAAAATACAATTTCACACGAGTGGTGTTCAACTCCCCCAACTCCCGCCCCCCATTCTGTGTCATTTATACAGAATAGCAACTGTGAAAAAAGGCAGCTAAGTATCGGCTTTTCAAATAGCATATAAGGGGCTTATTTTTTAATGTGTTACATTAAGCAACGATTACATGTGTGGGTGTGGGTTTACTTGTTCCAGTAGACTATTCCGCTACATGCGTGACCCACCCCCATCTGCAGATCTATAATTGGCCATGCTTATTTGGGTTGCCAGCCAGACTCTTACATATGCAAAGCTCGTGTTGTGTTAGTGTTTATTGATTGTGAATGAAGCATAATTTATGGATTAGGCTGCACAATGCCGCCTCTCCTACTCCAACCATCTTGAACTTAATGCGTCTGAAGTGGAGTGAGTTTCTACTGCCTATTAAAGTTAGCATGTGGCTCGTTAAATCAAATGACAATCGGTAGACTGGATTTTGATTCTGATGATTTAGATGTTAAGACATTTGTTTTGAGCCTCAGGATATCTGTGCTCCATCCCCCTCTTTAGTGATCAATAAGATTGTTCTGTAATCTCATGGGTAATTCCACCTGTGTCACTTTGCTGTGCTTAAAATACTGTAACCTCTCTTAGGCTGGATTTACATTACAGGGCCAAGTGGACAATTGTGATGTAGTGCTCTTGTACTTGATTTTTAAAAATATTTTAGGTACATTTCAATAACTTTATGATTGTGTGTATATTCATAGAACACATGTAACCATATGTCAAGTTCTATTCAGCTCTAATGTCTCATATAGCTATTTGTATACCTTGTTCTACATCCCTGATGTATCACATTGACATCATATTTAATGTTCTATTAGTGCTGGGCGATTATGGGAAAATGTAACAATGAAGAATATTCTGATGGATATTGAATGTCACTTTGAATAAATACGATTATTCATTGATTTCAAAACTGAGCATTAAACTACTAACTCATCTTTAAATATAACTTGAAAAAACGTCTAAGAAACCCTCTAAAAAGAGAAAGAATGACTCAGCGACGGACACGGACGACCTAACTACTACGGAGGTCTCGGTCAGTATGCTGGAGTCCATAAATAAAAAGTTAGAGGTCCTCTCCCTAATCTGCGAGGAGGTGAAGGGATTTAAGGTAAGTATGGAATTCCTCAGCCAACAAATAAATGATCTCCAACGCAACAATGCCGAGATACACGCTACACTCGTGACTGTTTCAGCCGAGTTAGAAACCATTAAAAAGGAAAATAAAATGCTAAAAGAAACTATTCTGGATGTTCAATCCCGCAGCATGCAGGATAATTTAATATTCTTAGGTATATCCGAGAACACCTCTGACAATCCAGAGATTGAGATAAAAAAATTTATGACGACATCGTTAAAAATTCCTCAGGAGACGGTAAATAACATCTCCTTTCACCGGGTACATCGGCTTGGAGCTCGTAGGGGCAACAGACCCCGTCCTATTATCGCCAAATTTGAGCATTTTAAACAAAAAGTATTTGTTAAAAGTAAAGGACGGGAGCTTAAAGGGACCTCATTTGGAATGAATGACCAATTCCCTAGAGAGATTAATGAGCGGCGAAAGGTACTGTTTCCTATAATGAAACAAAATAGGCAGGAGGGTAAACGGACTATGATGGTCGTTGATAAACTATGCATCGATGGCCAACTATTCCGGAACCCCAACTCCACTCCCTGGCTGTTCTAATTAGCATCGATGGAACTAAACTTTGTTTGATTATTAGATGTATACATATACATATACATATAATGTATATGTGGTTATAAAACCTAAAATATGAATACTCATTATGTTTACGCTATATTATAAATATAATAATAATACATAACTATATCTAAAAGTAGATTTAAAAAAAAAAATAAAAAAATCTCGCTTGGGTTACCAGTTACTGGTGTATTATAATGTTGTTTAACTCCCCACTAACGTCCTTCACTTTCACATCCCTACCAGTTTTTTCACTGTTATATTTACTTACACATTTCCTTATATTTTACACAAATTATATAAATCACCTAACTACTTTGATTCTATCCTATAACATGCCAGTATTGACAAATGGCCTATGCAGATATTTACACAGGACTGAGCCTATATTGTTTGTATGCATAAATTAGTTCTGGTTTCCTGGAATGTTTGTGGCGCTCGCTCACAGGCAAAAAGAATAAAAACTTTAGACCATCTCTTAAAATTAAAAGCAGATATTTGCCTCCTGCAAGAAACCCACCTACAAAAATCTGAAGAAAAATTACTTATTGATAAGAATTTTAGCCAAGCATACTCTGCCCCTTATAACAGCAGACAAAGAGGAGTCTGTATACTCATACATAAGAATTTACTCTTTACTCTAAATAATACAATAACAGACCCAGAGGGCCGATACATTATTATTCAGGTAACTATATTTAATAAGATATATACACTTGGCAATTTATATGCCCCTAATAATGATGATCCGGCCTTTTTCCATGAATTTTTCTCTCAGCTGTTTGATTTAGCAGCGAACTCTACTATTATTATTGGAGGAGACTTTAACACAGTCTTAAATCCATTAATAGACCGTTCTAATAACACAACATGTATAAGGCGATTACAATCTACTAAAGTAATAGGGGAATATATGGATGATTTTGGCCTCGTCGACAGCTGGAGACTTAAAAACCCAAATAAGAAGGAATTTACCTTCTTTTCCGCTGTACACCGGTCTTTTTCAAGAATTGATTATTTTCTTACAAATAACTCTATTGCTGATAAAACTGTTACAAAAATACATCCTATTATTATTAGCGACCACGCACCAGTCTCACTTTCCCTACAAGTTGATTATACCTTTAAACCACCACCAACATGGCGTTTTAACATCTCTCTGCTAAACGATGCAGAGTTTGATAAAATTATAAGGAAAGAATGGGCAGACTTTTTGGAAATAAATGACTCTCCAGGCCTATCGCCATCTCTTCTCTGGGAAGCTGGGAAAGCAGTAATTAGAGGTAAAATTATATCATATTCATCTTATAAAAAGTGGGGGGGGGGGGGCATCGGTTGGGGTGGCCGCGGTATGGAGCAGTGCTGCGGTCGCCTGTCCGTGTGCAGGTCCCCCCCCCCATTTACTTATTTTAATGCACCACATACGCTCATTGACATGCCTGAGGGGCGGGTGGATCGGAGCAGGGGGGGATATCATTTCCCTCTGCTCCGGTTCACCTGCCCCCAATTTTAATGCACCACACACACACACTTATGTATATACATTGGGTGGGGTCACACTCACGGTTTAGGGGTAGAGTTCGCCAGTCGGCGAGCTGGCGAACTTAGTAACAGGGTTAGTTTTTCACTTAGATCGTTGGGGTGACGACCGGGGCCTCTCCCCGCTGGGCCTGGGGTTCGGGGATGCCGCCCGTCCTCCGGTGCCCCCATCTCCCCTTCTGCCCCTGGTGTTCCGTCCCTCCGCGTGGTGGGGTGGGCGCGGGTGCCCTCTCCGCTCCGCTGCCCGGCCCCCTCTTCGGCGCGGATGCCTGGGTGCGGTGTGTCCCCGGGGTCTGGGGTCGGGGGCTGGGGGGCTGTCGGTTGGTGGGGGTGGGGGCGGGGGGGTCGCGGGGGGAGCGGGGGTTGTGGGCCGGTGGGGTGCCTGGTGGGCCTGCAGTGCCCCGTCCTGCTGCGTTGGGTTGGGGGCGCGGGCCGCGTTGGGGTGGGGGGCGCGGGCCGCGTTGGGGTGGGGGGCGCGCTCCTGCTCCGGGGTTTGCTCTCCGGCCGGTGGCCCCTGCGGGGCCCGGGGGTCGTCCTTTGGCGCGGCCGCGGCCTGGGGGGCCCTGAGGTGTTGCGCTTGCTCTGTCCTGGCGGGGGTCGACGGCTCCCCTCTTTGGTGGAGATTTTCATGCATGCAAGATCCACCACACCAGCATCTATCGAGACTCAGACACAATTTGTTTCTCCCTCAGGTCATTGATTCGGTGGAGGCTGGTGTCTGTGGATCTCACTCTGCTTCGTCTGTCCTTTCTACCTTTCCTCAGTTTCTCCTTTGGGCCCTTGAGGTTTCCCTGATTTGTTGGAGTTTGGATGTCTCTGGGGTTGGTGAAGGTTAGTGGCCCGGTGGGTGGTGTCTGGTCGGTGCTGGGCTTCGCTTTTCTTTCTTTTCTTTGGTCCCCCTTCGGGTCTCCTGGCGGCCCCACGACTCTGGCTGGATTTTGAAGTGTTCGGTTTAGGTGAACGGTATGGGAATTCTTATTTATTTATTTTATTTTTTTCTCACGCACGCACGCACGCACGCACGCACGCACGCACGCACACACACGCACGCACACACGCACAAACACACATACAAAAAAAAACAAAAAAACAAAAAAAAAAGGGAGAACAATGATGATGACATTTCAAATGATCAATACTGAATCTCCCAGGAAAAAAATAAAAATAAAAAAATATATATAACTTGAAAAAACTACCAACAAATACATTAGTAACAAGTCAAATAATATGTGAGAACTATAGCAACAAAGAACAATAATAATAATTAAACAACAAAACAAAACATACCAGCTGTTGCTGCTTTGATTGCCTTGGCCTCTTAGGGGCAGTGCGCTTAGGGAGATACATATTCACATTAAGAGGAAAAAAAAATTGTGAATGAACTTTATTATTAAAAGTCGTTTTTCGCTGATTATGCCTCTGGCTATTGATATCTAGGTGTTACTGCAGCGTTTGTGTGTGAATATTAATTCTTGGAAGGAATAGCAGTCCTGGAACTCAATGCAATTTTTTTTTAATTAGCTTGTGCTTGATGTGATTTTCCATTGACTAATCTTGGAAGATGACAAATGAAGGTTAGTCTGCTGTGATTGCATGTGTCAATGTTTTGCAGCTGTTTTGCAACAGGGTTTAAGATCAGTGCTAACAGAAGAGGCAGAATGGTGACTTTCCAGCATGATTTTGCTCCAAGAGGAACAATACAATAAAGGGGATAGTTGGTGGAGGCTGCTGGGCAGTCAATCAATCTCGGTATCATCACGTTTGCCCCCTCGGTCACTCTATGTGAAGTACAGTGAGGGTTATCTTGATTTAAAAACAGTTTTGAGTTTTCCTCATTGAAATGAATTAAAATGCCATTAATCGGTTCCACCTAATGGGTGAATTATTGAATTGCGAAATTGTGTAGGATGGTGGAAAATGCTGATTTTCACAGGTAGTGTTAAAGGAACTACTTTGAACGTTTGAGTATGTACTATTGTGAATATCAATATGCTCTCGTTTGTTCTTTCATCAGGGAAATGAAGCCAGCTACCCCCTGGAAATGTGCACGCATTGTAAGTATTCCCACCACTCAAATACACACTTCAAGAAGATATTTATAGAAGACTTGCATGGTCTAGTTCATAACAGTTATCCAATTACCACAATATCGCAGCTCGGTGTCGCTGGATTGCTTCAATGTCACTGACACATTTAACACAGATGATGCGGTTGGAGCCGCGCTAAAACGGGCACAACACCTCGTGCGGTTTCAATTAGTGCCGAGGTCGTGCTACAGTGAAGACGATGCTCAAGGACTGAAAGGATGACCTCTATTATTAAATGAGTCTGACACCTCATTTGGAGACAGTATATTCTTTTATTGGATAGCAAGGACGGTAAAAACTTTGCAAAAAGTAGAAAGAAATTGGAGATACCTGTTTTGGTTGACACAAAAACCAAAAAAAACTTTGACCATTTAGGAATACATGTTTCAGCACCAAGGGAAAAACTTTGGGGGAGAAAAACCTAAATGACAACAAAAAATGGAGATGCGTGCTTTTCATATATGCAATATATATGTAGAAAACAAAGTCCAAGGTCCATTTGTGTTCTTACTGTAAACTGTGGGGAGATGGTTTACTCCAGAAACATACGTCGCAACAACGGGGGTGGGAGGGAGCGGAGGGCCGATGTGGACCAAACCATTTTCTAATCAAATTGGGTTGTGTACTGTATTTTTGTTGTATAAATATTACTTTTAAACTGGTTTATATACATACTATATAATTTTCTGTGCGTATGTAGAGGAGCACTTTTATTTAAAAAAAGAAAAAGAAAAAAGAATACCTTTCCACATAAAGTAGAGTTAGAATATGTTTATATTTTACTATTACAGTCCTTTTCTCCTTTGTATAATGTTTATTAGATTTGGTTTACTCACTGACTTTCCATGCAATTTTTAGAGCAGTAAGTACCGCTAAAACCACTGACTAGAACTCAGAGAAGGGATATGAGAGACACTCGTAGAACCAGTAAAGTCAGTTAATTGACTGCATAATAGAGCTGTCAAACGATTACATTTTTTAATCAGATTAATCACATTTTAAAATTGTGATTAATCACTATGCTTTTTATCAACATGTTTGTTTTTTTGTTTTTGGGAGAGCTCAGTATTGATCATTTGACATGTCATCATCATTGTTCTCCCTTTTTTTTTTTTTTTGTATGTGGATGTGTGTTTGTGCGTGCGTGCGTGTAAAAAAAAAAATCCCATACCGTTCACCTAAACCGAACACTTCAAAATCCAGCCAGAGTCGTGGGGCCGCCATGAGACCCGAAGAGGGACCAAAGAAAAGAAAGAAAAGCGGAGCCCAGCACCGACCAGACACCACCCACCGGGCCACTAACCAGAGTCCTTCACCAACCCCAAAGACATCTAAATTCCAACAAATCAGGGAGACCTCAAGGGCCCAAAGGAGAAACTGAGGAAAGGTAGAAAGGACAGACGAAGCAGAGTGAGATCCACAGACACCAGCCTCCACCGATTCAATGACCTGAGGGAGAAACAGATTGTGTCTGAGTTTTGATAGATGCTGGTGTGGTGGATGTGGCATGCATGAAAATCTCCACCAAAGAGGGGAGCCGTCGACCCCCGCCAGGACAGCGCAAGCGCAACACCTCAGGGCCCCCCAGGCCGTGGCAGCGCCAAAGGACGACCCCCGGGCCCAGTAGGGGCCACCGGCCGGAGAGCAAACCCAGGAGCAGGAGCGCCCCCCCACCCCAACGCGGCCCGCGCCCCCAACCCAACGCAGCAGGACGGGGCACTGCAGGCCCACCAGGCACCCCACCGGCCCACAACCCCCGCTTCCCCCACGACCCCCCGCCCCCCATCCACCCCAACCGCCCCCAGGTCCCCAAATCCCCAGACACCCCCCACCCCAGCACCCCCACCACCACCCCCCCCAACCACGCCGCCCCCGCCCCCCACCCCCACCAACCGACAGCCCCCGCCCCCCAGACCCCGGGGACACACCGCACCCAGGCATCGGCGCCGAAGAGGGGCCGGGCAGCGGAGCGGAGAGGGCATCTGCGCCTACCCCACCCCCCCACCACGCGGAGGGATGGAACACCAGAGGCAGAAGCACTGCTCCATACTGCGGCCTGCCCCAACCGATGACCCCCCCCCCCCCCCCCACAGTTGTGTGGTGCATTAAAATTGGAGGGGAGCTGCAGGGCCACCCTACCCCACTCCCCCCCAAAGTGTGTTATGTGCCCTCTATGTCTAAAATGTATTGTGCAAAACTAGTGCAGTGAGTTAAGAGGGGTGACCAGCTGGGCCCCCCCCAACCGGGCGGGGGCGGGAGGCGCACCCGCCCACCAAACGCCCACCCACCCCACCGGGACCCCGGCTCGCCCCCCGGATACTGGGGCCCGCCCGAAGTGCCCAGAGGCCCACCGGAGCGGGGCGGGCACAACACAAATCCCACACCCCCGGCCCCCGGAGCGCCGAGACCCGGGCCACGGATGGAACCCCCGGCCCAGGGGAGGGGGAGGAGGGCGGACAGGGGAGGTGGAGGGGACGGGGGAAGGAGACGACAGGAAGGGCAGGAGGCAGTGGCAGGGCCGCAGAGAGAGGGGGAGAGGAGGAGGAGGAAGGGCGACGAGGGAGAAGGGACAGGGAGGCGGAGGACGGGCGGGGAGAGGCGAAGAGGGAGAGGAAGCAAGGGGGAGGAAGGGGGAGGGGAGAGGGAACCACGGGGCACCCCGGCGGCCCACAGGCCCCGAACCACGTCGCCGGGCCCAGAGCGACGGACCGCGCCGGGGCGGCGCCGCCCCGAACACCAGGGAGAGCCCCGCAACACAGCACCCCCCACGAGACACAGGGAACAATCAAGACGCAGCCGCCACCCAGCAGCCAACAGAGGGGCAGAACCGCCCACGCCCAGCCAGAGGGGGACAGCACCTGTAGAGTTAGTCCCCTGGCATGCAGTGAATCCGAATATTAGCCCTTAGTGCCCATTGGAGGTGAATCTGCTCGATCCTGTTGGCAGCAACTGGGTTCCTGACTATTAAAACACAACCATTAGTTACAAACTGCCAAATGCAGAGACATCAATGTAAGTTATCACGATGTGGTGGCTTTCGCTAACAGGCAGAATTAAATAACCAGAATTAGGTTAAAATATTCTATACAGACGCTCCCCTACTTACGAACATTCGAGTTGCGAACAACGGTACATACGAACATTTCTGCGCGTACAGTATGTGGAAAAATGTTTGGAAAGAAATGCTGTAAGTTAGATTTTGTATTGCGCGTAGTGCTTCTTTCCGCCGCTAATACCGACGATTGGCGCTGTGAGAGCTCATTGGAGGCTGAGCAACGTGGCGAGGAGGAGGAGGAAGAAAACGCCGGTCCCCATGAAGCAGGAAATAACTTTTGAAGCCGATTCCAGCGACGACGAAGAATCTCTCATGATATAAAATCCTCCTCTTCCTCCTCCTCCATCATCTCCTTAAGCATCGAGTGCATCTTCCAAAAGTAAGTTAAACTTCATTTTATTTATCTTATTACGTACATGTACATACTGTGTGTCTCTCTCGCTCTCTCTCTCTAACATACGTAGTACAGTACAGTACTGTACGTATTCTCTCCATTTTATTAAGTTTTTTTCAGTACAAACCAATGCAGGTTACTTGTACAAGCCTTAAATATACTTATATAAACCTTCAATATACTTATATAGGCTTTAAACATAAATTATAATACAAAATATAGCACTGAAGCAACTTACGAACAAATTCACCTTACGAACGATCGTCCGGAACGTAACTCGTTCGTAAGGTGGGGAGCGTCTGTATACGTAGACCATATTTCTATGAATTTTGATATTTGTTTTTTATTGGAGGCCGATATTTTTTCCATTAAAATGTAATTTATGAGGAGGTTAGACCATTGGTCGATATTCAGAGTTTGTTTATTTTCCCAGTTAACAAGAATTGTTTTTTTTTGCGATAGTAAGGGCTACAAGTGTAGATTGAAATTGTTTATGTGGTAAGTCAGTTGTTGTTAGGTCACCTAGCAAACACAAGTTTGGAGATAAAGGTATCCTACAGTCCAAGATAGCGGAAAGTTTTTCTAAGACTTTAGTCCAGAAATACATACAGTAACCGGAGTGCATAACCATAAAGCATGAAAATAAGTGTCTGTAGTGTTTTGTAAACACTGGAGACAAATGTCGGAGTCGGAGAGTCCCATTTTCTTCATCATATATTGAGTAATGTATGTTCTATGGATAATTTTATATTGGATAAGTTGTAAATTTGTGTGTTTTGTCATTTTAAATGCATTTTCACAAACTTGAATCCAAAAGTCAGATTCCGGAGCTATAGACAAGTCTGTCTCCCATTTTAAGATGGGTAAAGACATTTTATCCGTATATGAAAGTAACTTATATATTTTTGAAAGTTTTTTTGTTGTTGTCGGAGAAAGCTTGGTAATATCTTTAGCTAAAACAGGCGGTTGGAGCATACCCTGAAGTGTTGGAATTTGTTTCTTTATCATATTTTTAACTTGCAGATAATGTAAAAAATTTCCGTTTGTTATTTTGTATTTTTGGAGCAAGGATGTATATGATATAAACATATTATCTGAGAAGAGATGGTGGAGATGTGTAATTCCTTTCTGCTCCCACACACCTAAATAAAACGATTGGTTGTTAATTCGAAAGTCGGGGTTATGCCATAGGAGAGAAAGCCCACAGGGCTCCACTTGGGCTTTTGTAATTTCTAATGCCTTCCACCAAGCAGTCAGGGTGGCGGAAATCATTGGGTTTTTAAAACAATTATGTCGCTTAATTGATGTTGTAATAAAGAGTAAATCTAGAAGTCTGAGGTTATTACAATCCTTCTGTTCTAGTTCCAGCCAACAGTTAGTATCTCTGTTGGGTTGTGCCCATAGAACGATATATTGTAGCTGGTTGGCTATATAGTAGTACATAAAATTTGGTGCCTCTAGACCACCTTTGGATTTACTTTTCTGAAGAGTAGATAGACTAATCTTTGCTTTTTTTTTATTCCAGTAAAATTTTGTAACGGCTGAGTCCAACAACTGGAACCAGTTAGCCATAGGTTTAAATGGAATCATTGAGAAAAAATAGTTTATTTTAGGTAAAACTTTCATTTTAATGGTGGCTATTGGTCCTATTATAGAAATAGGAAGATTATCAACATGTTTTTGCCTGCCAAATTTGAAGAGCACCTGTAATGTGTTAATTCTTTCTACATTTAATGTTATGAGGACGTCTTACACATTTTTTTATCCACTGCACGCTCATGTGCCATTATACCCCAAAATAATCAAATCAGACCAGAACACAGTGTGCCATCTGCATGCCACAAGTAATGTCCTTGACCTAGTTGGAAGTGGCAGCATCTTGGCTTCTATCAAGGACAATTGATTTTGCTGCCAGCATCATTGTATCATACCCCCCCACCCCACATACCCACACACACACACCTCCCCTCATGAAAACTTCATGTCAAATAAACACTGAAAGTTCCAGGAGATGGTCTGATCAAAAGTGTCTCAACTCTCCTATTTCCCCATCTCAGTCGACCCGGACGAGATCAAGCGTCTCGGAAAGCGCTTCAAGAAACTGGACCTTGACAACTCGGGCTCGCTCAGCGTGGAGGAGTTCATGTCGCTGCCTGAGTTGCAGCAGAATCCTCTCGTGCAGCGGGTCATCGACATATTTGACACGGACGGCAATGGAGAAGTGGACTTTAAAGGTTGGATACTACTACGAGTATACGACTACAAGATTTTTCAGTTTTCTGTAATGCTGGGGTTCTCAAGCTTTTTGACTAGTCTGACTCAAAGCTGTTTTATTTTTCACTGGCGTCGATCCACACCTATGTTGCAATTTGGTTAATTTCACATTTGTTCACTAATCTATTGGTCGATTTTGACAAATGATTGACCAATCAGAAGTACTGAAAATGTCTTCTTGCTCCCTGATAATGCAATGTTAATGGTTGAACAAACAAGATATTTTTGGGGTCTCGCTTGCGGATCCCTGGTTTGAGAACCACTGCCCTGCCACGATGGTATCTCATAGTAAGTCAGCTCATTGACCTTTTGCTGTCGCAGAGTTCATCGAGGGAGTATCACAGTTCAGCGTCAAAGGTGACAAGGAGCAGAAACTTCGATGTAAGTTTACAACTTTTATTGTGTTTGTCAGTTGGTGCGCAATAAACTAGTTTGCTGGAAGGGTTAACGATATTTAGATGTTCCCATTTGAGTGTCTGTGTGCTGCTTGATTTACTTTCAACACACCTGCAGTCGCATTCCGGATCTACGACATGGACAAGGACGGCTATATCTCCAACGGCGAACTGTTCCAGGTACTAAAGATGATGGTGGGCAACAACCTGAAAGACACGCAGTTGCAGCAGATCGTGGACAAAACAATCATCAACGCCGACAAGGATGGCGACGGCAGGATATCCTTTGAGGAATTCTGCGCGGTGAGATGAGCCCTCGCCAGAGATTTTATGGTGCCGGTTGTGCGGTCACAGATACTATTTTGAAGAGTTCATCTCTGAGCCCAGTTGAAGTCTGTTGCTAATCAAAACGGCAGCATCTATCTTTTTTTAAATTTAGAATTCTAATATTCCTGTTACTGATTTATATGTTCAATAAACAAAACCACTGAACGGGAGCATGTAAGCTTTTAAAAGGTGTGGGCTACACATGATGTTTCCGATGTTAACCTGAAGAAAAAAATAGACATTTAATTAAAAATAATTTTAACTGAAGTACTCCTTGACTCCAGCGGGTCCAGGAAGTGGCTGCTCAAGCGCAAACTAGAACCCAAAGAAGAGATCCCAGTCAGCTACCCTGAAGAAATTAATCTTCTTTAACTTGGACCTCATAGAATTATCATTATTGGCTCTCCAGTTGGTCCAAAATGGTGCTGCTTGAGTGTTGATGAGAACCAGGAGAAGAGATATGTTCTCTAGTAGCAGTTTCCTACCTTGATTAAATAAATATTATTCCTAAATTGGTAATCTATGAATTATTTCTGTAATCACTATGTAGCTTGTCCTTAACGCTGCTGCTGGAGTGCTCACTGGAACCAGGAGAAGAGATCAGTACTCTAGTGCCAGTTTCTTTGGTGTGACGAATAAATAGTCTTAAACTAGACCAGCCCTGAAGCTGGTCCAGAAAGCTGCTGCTTGAGTACTGATGAGAACCAAGGAAAGAGCTCACAGTACTAGTTTTGCTACCCTAATGAATAGAATCTGCTTAAAGTGGAACTCGTTGTATTTAATTAACCTATTGACTCCTAAGTTGGATCAGACTGCTGCTGCTGGAATGCTTAGTAGAACCCATAGATTGAAACTATTTCCATCACTGTCTCCTTTGCAGGTGGTGGGCGGTCTGGACATACACAAAAAGATGGTGGTGGACGTGTGAGCGCGTCCCCACCTCCCCTCTCGACCTCCCTCCAGCTGGCTTGAGTCTCCCCGCCCTGCTGAGTTCTCCTCGACGCTCGCTTCCTTACCATCTCTGACAATTTGTTTGGCAAAATCAAGAAAAACTGCTTCAGTGTTCCATCAGCGGAACGTTTTGTCTCGCTTTTCCACCACGAACAGCCTCGTTCAAGTGTTAAGTGAGGGGCGAGGACTGCCTAGCTGGTCAAAAACAAAAAAGCCTGAAGGACGAAGAAGTGACTGTAAGGTGAAGGGAGGGAATTACATCTTTGTTAGAAGTATTTATTTTTGTTTTCTTCTCATCTTTTATACATGAGAGAAGTATGTATACAGACGCTCCCCTACTTACAAACATTCGAGTTACGAACAACGGTACATACGAACATGTCTGCGCGCATGTCAAAAAATGTTCGGAAAGAGATGCTGTAAGTTAGATTTTTTATTGCGCACCTTTTTCCGAGTACTGTAGTGCTTCTTTCCGCCGCTAATACCGACGCTTCGCGCTGTGAGAGCTCACCCAGCATTGGAGGCTCAGCAACGTGTCGAGGAGGAGGAAGAAGAAGAAACGCCTGTCGCTCATAGATAAAGCCATCGCACTCTTCGAGCAGCAAGACCCAAATATTGAACGTTGCACAAAGGTTGCAAATCAATTGAATGATGCCATACAGTGCTACCGCATCATTTATGATGAAAAAAGAAGAAAACTGTGCAATCGTAGTTCGATCGCTTCTTTCGGCCAGTTTCTAGTAAATCCTCCAAGGAAGATACTCATCAACCCTCATCTTCTTCTCCGCGACCCTCAACTTCTTCCTACATTGAAGTTACGGAGGAGGAAGTAACTTTTGAAGCCCATTCCAGCGACGACGAAGAACCTCTCATGATATAAAATCCTCCTCTTCCTCCTCCTCCTCCTCCATCAAATCCTTAAGCATCGAGTACATCTTCCAAAAGTAAGTTAAACTTCATTTTATTTATCTTATTACGTACAGTGCATGTACATACTGTGTGTGTCTCTCGCTCTCTCTCTCTAACATACGTAGTACAATACTGTACGTATACTCTTTAAACATAAATTATAATACAAAATATAGCACTGAAGCAACTTACGAACAAATTCACCTTACGAACGATCGCTCGGAACGTAACTTGTTCGTAAGTTGGGGAGCGTCTGTACATTCATCCACATTTGACTTGCAGTGCAACTTACCGGTTGGGTATCTTGTGCCAAGCAAACATCCACACGCACGTTAATACTCAAAATGTATTTTCAAAATAGGTTGAGGATCCTACACATTTTTTTGCTGTTAGTTTTTGGGTATTGCTAGAACGTCCTGGAACGGAAAAGCGTTTTTTGTTTTGGTAAAATGTCTCTCCCCAAAAAATAATCTCCCCAAAAAATAATTCTGAAAATAAACTTGAGAGCAGCTTTTAGGTAATTTAAGGGTGCTTTTGTAGAGGCTAGATGGGTATGAATTGAGAAATATATGAGTTTTTCAGAAAATTTATTTTTAAAATAACTACGAAAAAACTTTAACATCTGTCAGGTAATCTTTATTTTTAATATGTTTTTGTTGTTGCTAGATGGGCCTGGAATGACAATCCCCCCTGCCCCCCATTTTTATAATTTTTTGGTTCAATTTAATTAGGATATCTTAAAATTATTATTAGAACATTTGTTGTTGCAATGTGGGCCTGGAAGGACAATAAAGGTTTGCAGAAAATGTTTTTCCAAAATACAATCATCTGTCAGATGTTTTTAATTTAAATAATGTCTTTACAGTGTAAGCAGTTTTATTTTTTTACCCACTAGACGGACGGGCCTGGAACGCGAACATTGCTTTGCCATCTCAGAATTATTATTTTTTAATAATTGTGAAAAAACACTGAAGCATCTGTTAAATATCCGTCATTTTATAGCACTTTTGCTTTCAGTTGATGGACCTGGAATGAGAAAAGTATTTTGTACGTTTTTTTGGTCAATCTCTTCAAAAGTGATTTGG